>NC_090128.1:16070930-16150930 GCF_040581485.1 Linepithema humile
AAAGTAAATGTCCGTTACCTTTGCCAAGATGCGTGTTGATACTCATGTAACGCGCCGTACCGGTGAGACTCTTGTGTTCCCGGTACGGTATATGCTTGTTTGTTTCCAGGTCTATGTACTCTTTGGCTAGTCCAAAATCGATTATGTGAATGACTTTTTCCCGCTTGGAGCCGGTTCGTCCAACCAGAAAATTTTCCGGTTTGATGTCGCGGTATATTAAATGCCGACTATGAACATATTCTATCCTATGGAGCTACAGAACAAAACATAAGTATGTGTATGCAAAAAGGTCAATCTTTCTCATTCAACCAAATTATAAATTATCATCTTCGTAATGTGTTTTATCATTATATTTTTCATAACTTTATATAATATTGTAATATATTTAAAACTTTTCTCTTTATAAAACTTATAAATATACATAATTTTAGATAAATATTTAATTTTCAATACTACTTGATCATTTGATAATTCTAAACCTTGAAACACCTTGAACACCTTGAAATTTGCCTCAAATAGATATCAAACTAGAAGAAAAAGTTTTAAAGAGAAATGATGAGGCAAGTGATTAAAGTTTGGGAGATTTGCTGGCGCCTAAGTCTGATGTTTGAGACTTCCAAAGTGCGGTAGTGAACGGTTAATTCCACGAAATTGACTTACAAGCTGTGTGGCAATGCTGAGAACGGTTTTGAGGGTGAACCTTCTCCCACAGAGGTCGAAGAGATCCTCGAGGCTCGGTCCAAGGAGTTCCATCACCAGAGCGTTGTACTTGCCGCATGGGCCGAAGTAGTACACCTCCGGTATACCCTCTATATGTGTGTTATGAACTATACCAATCGACACAAAAGCAGATCACACCCCAGATCACCCCCAATTAATTGCGCGATATTATCTCGCTCGCAACGCGAGCACAAAAACACAACATAAAATTTGACATGAAAATATTTTTGCATTATCAACTGTGACACCAACTTTGCGCACCACTTTCGCCACCAACTTTGCACAATATAAAAAATCCGCAATTTAACGTAATTTATTTCGTATTTTACATTATACGATCAATTTTCAAATGAATAATTTGGGGAATAAAAAGCAAAGATATAATTACAAAATAGATAATGATTAAAAATAACATAAGAATGATTTTTGTTCTTTTTCCCCCTCAAATGTCACAACTTTTAACAATTGTACAATTCTAAATGTGACGAGCTCGATATCTTCGTTAAGGAAAAATCAATTCAAAATTTGTTAAAAAGGAATTGCATTAAAAAATTATGCGGCAGAATGCATTCTGAACAGTCTGTCTACGTGAAAATGCAATATTTCCACGTTTATCTCTTCGAGCACATATCGTACATTTACGATATCAATCTCGATTCGTGACGTTGATTGTCGAGCTTTGCTCAAGCATGCAGAAATTACGCGCGCGATTATTTTTCACATGAAATTCAGCTAACACACTCTCTTGGATCGTATTGAAGTAAAATACTGTGCAAAGTTGGCTCTTAGATCAGCTGCTACCGTGGATTGCTTCTTGCATGCAGCGTCATAGACAAAGGACGCTGTACTAACCTCTGTGAAGTTGGCACTCCATTTTCAAAATTTCGATATAATTATAAGAGTTCTGGCTCTTCCCTAAAGAGTTCTAGAGTTCCTGATAGGTTTTAGAAAGAGTTCCGTCGATTAACTGTAAAAAAATTTAGATCCGAAAATATGAGGTGCTAACTTCACGTTTTTTCAAAACTCTTATAATTATATCAGAATTTTGAAAATGGAGTGTCAACTTCACAGAGGTGTTGTACTATCGGAAACATTTATTGTTTGACTATTAAGCGGATCCTGAAGTCGTCTGTTTTATCGATTTCTTTTAAAAACACTATACTTTTTTTCGGCTGTGTAGAATAAAAAATCCTTTTCCGTAATTAAAGTACATATGCTAATACAGTCTGGACGGTCGATTTAAAAGGATTTTTCATTTCACGCAGTCAAAAAAAAGAATTTTACGAAAAATAGAAGGTAAAACAGATCGGTACCTGTTTTATCTTCTATTTTTCGTAAAATTCTTTTTTTTGACTGCGTGAAATGAAAAATCCTTTTAAATCGACCGTCCAGATTGTATTAGCATCACGGCCGCAATCACCATAAGGCGCATTAGGCGCAAGCTGGGGCCTTATTTAAAAATATTACTCCTCACAAATGACAAAATTAAAAACATCCTAGTTATAATTGCAAAATTAAATGCTTACTTTTAAATATTAAATTCATAATATAAAAACTAAAGGCCGCTGAAAAATTTGTAAGCGGTAATTGTTTATTAAATTTCGCCTCTTTGCATCATGTAATGTATGTCGACTTTTATTTTCAGTAAAAGCTTTAAAAAAATGCATATGAATTTGATTAACTAAAATAGACTTGTTTTTTTGAGGTCTCATAATGATGTTGCGCCGAGAACCTCCAAAAGTATAAATGCGGCCCTGATTAGCATATGTACTTTAATTACGGAAAAGGATTTTTTATTCTACACAGCCGAAAAAAAGTATAGTGTATTTAAAAGAAATCGGTAAAACAGACGACTCCAGGATCCCCTTAACGATTTATGCTAAGCGTGCTGTAAAGTTAATAATCTACCACTTCTCCGTCGCTTCTTCCACAAATATAAACTCTAACAAGTCTCGCGAGTCCTAATATACTCCATTTATTCGTCATTTTGATACAATCTTAACTTTTATTTGAATCCCGTGTGATCTCGATTAATTTTAAATTTATAAAACCAATATATTAAATATTTTACTGTCCTTATTTTACTGTCAATATTAAGTGTTTCGTCCTTATTTCAAGGCTGTCCAAGTAAGACAAATGTAAAAAGGTAAGAATATAATAATGTTATCTAAAAAATTTTGCAAACATTCGAAAAAAAATTTAGTTTGATAATTACAATCATTGCTTCAATCTGAAGAGCTATGCAGTAGATTATCGCAAAGTATTACATCAAATTCACTTGGACATGCAACAACAAAAGATTGACATACATCTGCAGTTTCAGTTTCTTTAAGTATTTAATGTTGTGAAAATTGCACTCACCATGTGTACCTAATAATTTGTAAAACCTATATTCTAAATGTAGCTGTGGTGCCTTTGACTTCATTGGTTCCTGTAACAAAAAAACAAACTCGTTCGCAAAAGTTGTTATTGCACGAAATGTGCTTAATTCTTCAAAAAAATTATGTAATCAATGACAATATCAATGATAGTAATGTGACGTAAGATAAGTTATACTTTTACTCACCATTTTAATTGCTACGTGCTCATTATTGTACAGGTTCTTCCCTACAAAAACAAAAAAAAGAGAATCAGTTGATAATAAAAGACCGGTAAGTTGTTTGTAAATTGCGCAGACTATTTGAATTCTACACAGATGCACCGTGTCAAACATTTCAATCCCCTTTCGTACACCCAGTTCAATGGCAATCTGCCTCGTTATAATTTACCGTATTGCGTTACATGGAACAAAGATCGATAAGTATTATGAATGGAGAGTATTAGCGAAGGGAATTGTAGCGTGGGATAAATTGCTGCGGAATTTTAATCGTGCAACGTCGGGTTATATTGTAGCAGGGATTTTAATGTTCTTTCTAAAAGCGAACCGCGCGATTCAATTCGCGTACAACGTTAGTACTATTGCGCGAGATATACGTGATGTTTCATGCAATTATTACACCTCGATGACAATATGATTGCGCGATAATTAAATACCGTGCGACGATTCGCTGATTGCAGCCGACGTGAGGAAATTAAATCGTACAGATCACCGCGGTCATCGCGCGGAATTATGCTCGTTGACTATTAAACATTCGCGTAAACTTATCGGGGGTGTTCCATTTAACATAATCATAACATAAAACAATTATTACGCAAATTACAAGCGATAATTCGCGCTGTATTTCGCAACGCGCATCGAATAATGAAACATCGTCAATCGCAAATTGTATTAAATAAATTTATCATTTAATTTAGCCTCATGAACCGCCTGCAATGTATGTTTTATATCGATTACCCAAAATTCTCCAGATTACATTGTTGCAATTTTACCGCGTATTCGATTGGTCACTGATCGAATCAAATCAAATGAATCGAATCATCAATTGATATCGTGAGCGGCTGTCATTGCAAAGATTTTGACAGTTCGTATGTTAAAAGTGAGTAACATTAGATTGTTTAATAGTCAACGAGCAATTTAGAATTTATACACTGTACTTTACTACACTGAAAAAAAATTTTAGAAAAAATTTTTTACAATCAAATAAATATACATTTTTTTTAAATCTAATTCTTTCACTTGAATAAGTACTTATTTGATTTAAAGAAACGTTTTGTTATTTGAAATAAATAATTCTTTGTGTTGAATTAAAATTATTATTTATAAAATCAAATATAAAATACTTTAAAATGAAAAAATGTGTATTTAAAGATATTAAAGATAAGATTTATTAAAGATATTTAAAGATATTTAAAAAAATTATTCATTAAATTTAAGAAAATCTAGATTTTTTAAAATAAGCAATGAAAAATAGAAAAAATATATTTTTATTTTAAGTAATTTGATATATTTGATATAATTTGATATATTTAAATTAAGAAAACAAATTTTAAAATAAAGGTTACTATTTTCTTGTTGGGAATAGCCTATTACTTTAAACAAATGCTACGCAATGTTACGTTAGAGTTTCGTTTGAACACACAGACGTGAGTAGATGCTTGATGCACCACACATTCTCAGGTCTTGTGTAGACATATATTATTAAAACGTTAACAAAACTAGCATTTCCTGTGTGAGATTTCTCGACATTCAATTAATTCAATCTTTATTTTGTATTAACATTTTATATGATAAAAATCAAAATAGGTTTTGTAAAGCCTTTTTCGCATCTTATGTGGATTTATCAAGTAAATCAACTAAAATAAAAATGTCTGTAAAATTTTAATAAATAAAGATCCGTATTCAGAACGTGCTTGTAACGTTTTGTTGACAAATTGAAATCTTACGCTTTTCTTGATCAGATCATTGATTAAATATGACAAAATGTGAAATTTAAATTTATTTTAGTTATTTGTATTTCTTTTTTATACATATTATATTTGATATTTACAAAGCTAAATGACGCACGCGTAATGTGCACAATGTTACGTTCTAGTTAAATATAAATTCTCGACTATCGAAGCAATATTCGATCGTTTAGATATTATAAAATATACATCGCGGTACATGTAAAAATCTAATAATCCAGCATTATTTTGAAACATACAGAGAGATAATGTTTTATGTATCCAATTGCAAAAGACTATCTAATACTTTATTAAAATTTAATGTCACAAATTTGACATCTACTTTTTAAATTAAATAAAAAATTAATAAAAATAAACAGCATTTCTCTCTGCTTTACACCAGATTTTCTAAGAAAAATTTTTTAGTAAAAGTTAATAGAAACCTTTTAGTAAAAAGATATTAAATGTCTTCGTCTTAAATTGGATGATAATAGATAAAAATAAAGATATGTTTACTTTCTGCGCTACAAAAAATTATTAAATGCTTCTAAAAGATAACATTGAATACTGATTTAATTTCGCAGTTATGCGCAATAAATTTGCATGCATCTCATAATCCGCACGTGACTTGTAGAAAAATAACAAATACTACAGAAGCCGGCTAAAGGACAAAATTTAATTTTGTGGAGGTTTAATTTTGTCCGCAAAGGCTTCACCGCGTTGCGAATCTAATAAGAGAAACTTGTGTTTAGCGAATTTTCTTATTTTACAAATCAGCTGAAAGATACGACACACCGAAACGAAAGACATATAATAGAGTCACTGACTGGATTCATTCGAAACGAGTCTAGTGAGAAAGATGAAGTAAAAAAAAAAGGAAAGATAATAAGAAATGTAAGAAAATGTAAAATAAAAATATAACAGAGACATCGCGCGCAAAATATGCTATTTATACTATTGCTCAATCTTTTGAATCTTTTTTCAATCTCAATATTTATTTCAGAAGGATTCGAGGATTTTATGCGTTCAAATTAAGAACATTATGCCTTTAAATGTACAGTTTCATTATAATTATAAATGAATCGAACAATTACTCGTTCGAATAACGCATAGCAACGACGAACCAAACGAGTATAACATCACGCATGGTCGGTGCTACTTGACGTTCGCGTAAGAAAAATGAAGCACTCGACATTTACTCGTCGCTCAACGAAAGCACATTCCTGCGGCCGCTTGTGCACCTCTACCTGTGGAGACATAAAGGATGCGGGCCGGAACGAACGAACGAACGAACGAAACCTCTTCGCCAGAAGCAAAGGTCAATGACTCGTGAACGAATAGGCGAGTGAGCGAGTGTTTGCGCGCGCGCGCGCGCGCGTTCTGCAATTAGCAGGTTCGATACTTTCTCGGTAATTAATGCGACGCTTCTCCGGCCTTTTTCGTCCCGCTCTCCCGTCGAAGCGCGATTATTTCGGTTAAAGGTTGGCCACGCCCTTGTAGGACCAGCTGTCCCACCGTCGGCGCCTCTCCGCACTCGCGGAACGATCGTGACTTCCTCGACGCAAGAAGCAGCGATATAAATATCGCTTAATCGCTAGATAGTTGAATCTCTTTTAATATCTTAATTTGTGAATTACATTAATGCTTCGTGAAATATAATCAGTCAACAATCATGATAATAAATTATGACTGATAGTTTTACACGTAATGATTCATCATGTTCATTTCATACGATTGAAATGAACATGATGTTTATTGAAATAGTATAAATAGTATTTAGTTTAGACAATTTTTATACTGACGCATAAAATTAATTGCGTTATATCGCTCCTTGTAAATAAAAACAGGAATAATATTAAATGCTGATGTTACAAAATGTTGATTTTATGATTACGCATCGCGAGTAAAGAAAAAGTGCTGGCACATCTCTCGCTTAAAATATTTTTACACAAAAAAAGTCAAGTGTTGCAACAATGTGCTTTCTAATTCAGTCTACTCGTACACACAAGTGAATGCGATGAATTCTATTAAAAACTTTACGGCATTATTTTCCTCTTTTCTTGTAAATTGATTCTAAAAAGATTAAAACGCTGCAGCAGTTGCAAAATGCAAATACCTTTCTACTCACTTTCTGCTTCGGAGATTTTTTCTCTAAATTATAGTTTTTATATTATTTTAAATATTAAATTCGTAATTTTTTTTATAAATAATTAAGCGCTAGCGGTAGTGATTGTTTTCGTCTGAAATTAATATAAATTAATATAAAATAAAGTTGGACATGTGTGAAATCATAATTGCGCTATTGCACGACACGTTTGAGGTGTTACTTAACGCGCATTAAGGAAACGATCGATTGAACCTGCCTGTGAAGAGCCACCGAGAGGATTCTTTTATCGAGCATGGCCGCTCTTCGGCCGATATAACCAGTCTTACCGGTGCGAACGCCGGGTGCCACGGCGAGAGAACGCAGGCAAAAATTGCCACGACAGAGCGTGGAAAACTATCGACCTGACACACAGGCGCGCGCCAATCCGTACAAAGGTACAGAGAGCAAAGCGGTGCGAAAACCTGGTGAAAGAAAAAAAACACTGACAATGAGAGATCAAATGGACTCGTCATACATCCTGCCTGAGCGAGTACAATAAGTACGCAAACCAGAGTTTTCAAGATGCTAACAATATCTATCTATATTTCGGTTAGCAAGATTGACAGAATACATGAAGAAATGTGTGACAATGTGAGATAAAATTCGAAAGATATAATAAAAAATTAAAAGTGTATGAAAGAATGAAAGAATGAAATTTTATCCGTAAGAAAGTATATCGATCAAAGCGAAAACAATCCAGCGCTTCTGCAACGTATAAAAAGATAATATTACATGTCCAATTATAGAACAGCTAACGTCTTACCTTTAGGAGATAAAACGATATTGGCTGTACTGTGTCAAATTAATTATTAATTAATACAAACTGCTTGTTAATATCAGAAATCTAAGTAATTTGAATTAGGAGCTGTCTGATACGGCAACTCTCTGTTTTTAAATTCGGTTAACAAAAAAAAAAAAAAAAAAAAAATTTCACTTTCTATATTACAAAAGATTTTTTAATATACAAAACGAGCGATGTCTAACATTTCATACCGACTTCAGCCCGTAGAATCCTTAATATTTTGAACGTACAAATATCGCTAAATGAAAAATATACATGTGGTTTTTGATAACTCAACGTCGTCCTCATTTTTGTCGACGTGTATTTTAATACGTCTTTCGCTCTTGTATTTTTTCGTTCGTTTTTCCCAAGACCTCGTTGGGAGCTAACGTAAGATAAATGTTCTCGCGATACAAGCGCCACTACTACGGCGTCTAATGGGTGATCCGTCCCTGATCCCACCCCTTTCTACCCCATCTCCTTTTCCAACCTTATCGTCCATTCGTTTATTCTCCTCTACCGTCTCTCTCTCTCTCTCTTTCTCTCTCGCTCTCTCTTGTCTCTCTTTCTAGCTTGGCGCGCGATTAACGCACGAGCACATAGAGAGACGATGAGAAAGACAAAGAGGAGGACGTTGAAAGGATCGAGTCGGACAGGCATGAGGAGGGAGCGTGCGCGCCACGGCGCGCAAAATATACACACGAACACGTGTGTGTATCCCTTTGCATGGCTTCGCGAGGATATATCCCTGCCGTGACCCACACGCACGAAGAACCATGTGGTGTGGGAGGATTAACCCCTTCGCTACTCTGTCTACCGGCAAAGTACTCGCAGTCTCGGGAGAAAGTGCGTGACGCCTGTGGCGTGTATATTCGCCCAACTAGAATTGCAAACTAACGGAATAGTAGCAGAAAAAAAGTCAAATAACTGCCAATTTTCTTTCTGTAAAAAGTAAAATGTTTATATGTATATTATTACTGTTTTCGCGAATTTTAACGCAAAAATGCATTTAACTATTGCAAAAGCAATTTATTATAGACGCTATAATTTCTATTTATGTTTCCCTGATTTGATTGATAAATTAACATGCGAGTGACAGCAAAAAGTAAAAAAAAGATGTCAAGCCACCACAAAAATCAGACCTATATCTTTCATTCAATACTTTTAGTATATTCAAAAATTTTAAGATTTAATTAAGGATTTAATTGATAAGCACTATTTTGAAACAAATAATTGGCAAGTTATTTACAATTTATCGAGCCACAGTATGTACAGCGAGCCATAATATGTAACAGTTTAGACTAAAGAACAAAAAAGATTTGTTTCTACAAGTCTTCAAATCTTCAAGTTGATCACACACACATACATATCTTAAATTTGTTATAACCCGAGATCTCAGATCACACGTGCATTATCAAGTATTTACACTTAATGTATCTTATCTCCACATTTAGCACAAATCCATCTGAATAGATTATCGTCTTAATGCACGCAAGTTGAAAAATTTGTATTTCTTAGGAAAAAACGGACAGAATAAATTCCAGAATAAATAAAGAAAAAAAAAGTAAAAATTTAGAATAAAATATGTAAATTATTCTACAATTTTTAACTGTTTTAGCAATTAGCTCAATATATTAAAAGACCTAAGAAAAATCGAGTTAATATAATAAATGAATTTCATAAAAGAAATAATTTCACTTCCATAATACACATTCATCTCTTTTCGGTTAACCGTTTATTCTATTATTACGGCACTCCGGTTGATGACTCCAGTTACAATAATATCTGCCATCGCAAATTTTGGAAAGGATCGATGTCGTGCGCGACGCTAAAGCGAGCAGATTGCAGCAGACGCTGAAGGGGCAAATAATAGCGCAAAATGCAGCGCGCGCGGTGTGAAATAAAATATCCATGTCTGAGAAACTGAAAAATGCAAATCCAGAAATTCCTTCCATTTTTTTTTTTTTTTTAAAGAAAAGTCTGTAAAGATTGCAAATTAAACAATACAAATTATTAATTAGTAATTGTGTAATTAAGTAATTACGATAGTTTATTAACTTACAAATAATCAATGTTTAATAATTTGAAGGCAATCTACTTCACTTTACGAATGGCGATACTCGTTTTTTCACGATTACATTAATTTTAGATCTACTATAATTTATTTCTCAAAAATTTGTATTCTATTGTACTTTTGAAAAATTCTGCCGCAGAATATTAAATAAGCTTCTTACAAGAACGCTGTACAAATAAAATTTGTACCCCATTACAAAACAATGAAAAAAACCCGTTATCCAGGATAATCGATATCGCACTGTTTGGCCAATCACACGTGCGTTATCAGAGACTGATAGCGCGGCTTCTGTGAAGGTAATCGAAATTGAACGTGCGCCGATATTACTGCAACACGTCATTACAAATTGGAAATGTTGAAGCTAAAGCGCCGCCATTATTGATTAAAAAGTAGCAATAATAATAATAATAATGTCGATAAATAATAACAATTAATCAACATCGTATTGAAATTGTTTCTTATATTTCAACTCAATTCAGAGGCACGATTTTAAAGTTAAATGTTTTGAAATTGCGTAGTTTGCGAACATTTCACCATTCGTGAAAGCATACGAAATTTAGGTAACAAAGTTACGGATACTTTCAGTAAAGTTTCGGCAGAAACAGAAATAGAGAGAAACAGAAACGGAATCCCCGACAGGCGCTTTATAATTATAACAGCTGTCGCGTATTTGATATCATTTTCGGGCGTTTTAACAATGAGAAATACTGAACATGTTGTCACACACAGTTATTTCATCATGCGATTCAACAAATACTTACTCATTATTTCTACTCGTTATTTCATCATTATTGAGATCATTATTATAGAATGAATCATTATTATAGAATGAATAAAAGAATGAATGCTGACTTGACGTAACAGCATCGCCACCGCGTGCCGAATGCATCACGAGGATGCTTTCGAAAAGCGCAGGGAAAACACAGTCACATGGCATCACCAATGTCGGGAATGCATGAAAGCTGCTAAAATGTGAGATAATTATTTCCTCGGCGTGCAAGTGAACAGATAAAGTAGACTAAAGAGAATTCAATACACATAATCTGTACTCTGGAATATCGTTAAAGTGAGATGACAATAACGTTACGCATTACAGATCACTAAGAAAACAATTTATGTATACGCAAGTATTCTTCACTAAAAAAATACCTCTTTTCTCGTGGAATAAGAAATGAACAATTGTACAATTGCTGATAATTTTTTTAAATGATAAAAAATTATTTTATCTCTTTTGTAATTAATTCTATGTGTACTGTGCTTTCGATACATCCTTCCAAGGAATTTAGTGTCTACCACACTAGCGTTAACTCTTTAAGGAGATCCCGGAGTCGCCTGTTTTACCGATTTCTTTTAAATAGACTACTTTTTTTGGCTGCGTAGAATGAAAAATCCTTTTCTGTAATTAAAGTACATATGCTAAAAGAATTTTACGAAAAATAGAAGGTAAAACAGATACTGATCTATTTTACCTTCTATTTTTCGTAAAATTCTTTTTTTCTTGACTGCGTGAAATGAAAAATTCTTTCAAATCGACCATCCGTACTGTATTAGCATATGTACTTTAATTACAGAAAAGGATTTTTCATTCTACGCAGCCAAAAAAAGTAGTCTATTTAAAAGAAATCGGTAAAACAGACCACTTTAAGATCTCCTTAACAGCGATTTTATTCCAAAGACAGCTTTCTTTTGACGCTATAATAGAGAGTATGTAAGAATAATTGGAAAAGCATGGCAGGCTGACGCAGGACCTTGAGAATCCCTCGGCAGTATGTCTCTCCGACCGTTACTAGGGGCAGCTGTATCCGCCGCAAACGTTCGATGTTGCGAGCTTCGAGAAAGAAATGGGCATAAAGGCCCGACGGTTTCCGAGGGGCGCGAAGGCGAGCGACGGAAAAACACGCGAACGGCCGAGCGAGAGCGACTAGGCAGGTGTTGCGAATGGAACGTCTCGAACCAATTGCAGAACACGTGCAATTCGACGCGTGTTGTTGACGCCAAGAGCTAATCGGAGCTACGGTGAAATATCAATTATTACTCGCGAACGCTACCGTTTCGAATGCTTTAATGTTTACAACACGAGTAGCGATACAAATGTCATTTTAAGATTGTTATCGCATCAGGATGTCTCATAATACGTATGTGTGAAAATTATTTTTGTTAATAAGAATCATTTTAGAATTTAAAAATATCACACCAATCAAACATTGTTACAAGTAGAATCTCGAGTCAGTCTTCTACTTAAAACTTTCGTGAATTTTCAATGTTGAAAATGAAGAAAAAAATGTTACACTGACAGTAGCAACCGAATTTTCCGAGTTTCATCCGAAAAAAAGCTTCTCTTCCGTATTTTCACGACCGCATGGCAACAGTTTTGTCAAATTTTAATTTCGGACTACGATTGCGCTTGCGAAAAAATAGTGCACCTTATTTAACGCGGAAGTTCGGCTGTGATTTGAGGGCCGGCAATTTCCGATGATCCGCACGCCGAGGGTCGGCACGAAGATATTTTTAAATCACTTGTAACGCGAGGAAGGGAGGGGCATTATGCACGCATGTGTAGAAGAATATCGAAGGTGTGCGGAAGAACGCGCTGAGATAAAGAAAAGGGAAAACGGCGGATCGATAAGAACGGCCGTCATCCGTGACGCGATTAGAACGGCTGTCTATTATCCGCCAAGGATGTAAATCAACAACAATTCTTATTTTCCACCTAATTCCAGAATACTTTGTTTTCACGCGAAAAGTTTGAAAACGCAAATCATCAAGATATCTATCTGTTCACACTTGATGCAAATAGTCACATTTGCGGTCAAACTTAATGTTCAAATGCATTATTTTGATAAAAAGCAAATTATTTTATAGTTAGTTTAGTGGTAAGAACAGTCGCCCGGAAAGCGGAAGACCCGGGTTCAATTCCCGGCTTAGCCACTCGCGCCCTGATATTTTTTCTCTCGTTCTTCCTTCCTTCAAATAACTTCCTTTCTTTCTTTAATTAATACATTCAGATTCTCGATAATGATGTACGTAATTTTCGTATACTTTAGTACTTTATCTCGATTCCGAGATCAATATAGACTTTAATAATGTCTCCAGTAGACGAATTAAAATTTCTATATGAAAACATTAATAATTTTCGCACTAACAATCAGCGATGGCTCCAGATGTCTTTTAATACATATTAATTTGATATTTTATCGTTAGTTCTTTAGAAATCGCATCACGATAAACGTATCGTTGAAAGTGAGAAGAATATGAGTTTTCAGTCACAAAACACATTTTGTGTAAGATATTGTAGATGAATAATTTTTTTATATTTAAGTTTATGTGCTAATTAAATTGCTCTTTCTGCGAAATACAAAGATTGCAATTTCTAGTAAAAATCGTCTATAAAGATTGTATCTCTGCGTACTACTATAGAAATAAAATATCTGACGTGAAGCTGAAAAATATGCGATTTGGTATGTGTGAGGTGTACATACGATATGTCTTGCACTTGATATGCAAGCAACGTCAACAGTAATATACGCGGGATGAGATCCCGCGCTCGCGCATCGCGACTTGATCCTCAACGGATCCCACTCGATCTCCTCTCTTAAAACGCGTCCTTCCGTTTCGTACACTTTTGCCGCGATCGTTCTCAACTGTAGATTCCTTGACTTTGATTTGAAATCAATTTCTCGTTAGTGACAATATCAAGATCATTACTTATATTGCACCTTTCCGTCACTTAACATTACGTATCTTTGCAAATAATTCAAAATTAAAATTCGTTGAAGCGGAAAATGTTCACCTTATATTAATCGAAAAATATCAATCATATCTATTTTCTTTTCCGAATTTCAATTTGGTCACAAGTTGTTCGTTTCACTTAATTATTCGAAATATAAGAGAGTCGTCGCATTTTATCAACAAAGAAAAAATTGACTTCAAGATTGATTGCGGAATCTGTCGTTAAGAAATAATGTGATGGAAAAATAATGCAGTGTAACACCCTGCAATTCCAACTAGCCTCCAAAATTGGTCAAGGAATCTCTCATTAGAAAGTAATGTGTTAGAAGTGAACGCTCTGCACATCGCGTTCGCCGCGCAATAACATTCGACCCATTTCCACCCTCGCGTAAGTCAGCCAAGGACGAAGAAAAGAGGGGGAGAGGAGAGCATAGATGTAATTAGCACTCAGACTCTCACTATGCTCCGAGCATTAACGGGAAATACGACGTCGTCGGATGTAGACAAACTCGATTTCAATCGTCAAAGTTAGAGAAAGATTTTCTAGAGAAATGTATACATATATTTGTGCCTTGATCAATTGTTGTCTTTCGGAATTCATGTTCATTGAATCGCAACGGCAATATCTTGAAACAAATATGTAGTTGAAGAAAATCGGCTTTTTGCAGGAACCTTCGATTAGTTTTCAGATATAAATCTTTCAACTCCAAAGTTTGAATCGTTCTTATCGCATAAAAGATATTAAAAAAAATTCTTGTGCTAAGAAAAAGACAATGTTCACTAACTTTTACTCAAAGTCATAAATGTGATGTATATGTATGTATATTAATATTTTACAAACCACCGAAAATTTCGAAATGACAAAGTTTCCGAAACGCAAGCAGTGTTTCGCAAGCAGCGTCTTGACACTCGCGGAAATGAATATCTCTTTTCACGGCAAAAATTTTGATATGATCCGCGATATGTCCTGCGCATCCGCGAATGCACCGTAGTGAAACCGATGGCGACGGCGATGAGTAAAAAAAAAGTGCGCGCGATCGACCTAGATATATCGTCGAGTGTAAAGAGCACTCGTCCCGTGCGTGATAATGAAACCATTAATTAAAAATTGATCGTCAATTAGCTCACGGTCCGCCAGACGCATCTCTCCGACAGAGTACCGCGCGGTATTTATAAATCTCTGCGAGAGTATCTAATTACTAAAGAAGAAAAAAAATAAAATACACATACAATACGCAATTGTTGCATTCGAAAAATGTTTTCAAGGATGGCGTGAGACCTTCGCGGTGTCGTAAATTCAATAATTTGACCGCAGCTTAGAACAAGTGTATGCGCACATGTGTGTGTGTGTGCTCTCGTCTCTACGTGAAAGCGTCGCGTTTGCTCGTACAATCGTTGCTATCTGATTCGAATGCGCGAGGTGGCGAGCAGAGCGAGAGGTGCGCAACAGGTCCGATGATGCGCCCTGCGACGGATGGCGGCGCGCGTAAGAGCGAGAGAGCGAAATGTAGGGCAGCTAGAAGCGGCTCTGGCCTGGACGCAATTTCGAAAATATTAAATCCGGGGCCGCCCCGGTTGCCAGGCCGGAGTTGCCGGCGTGCGATGGCGATGGCGCGATCGACCGTCGTAGACATAGGCTTAGACGTAGGTGTGAATGTAGGTCAGGGTACCAGCACGTGCGACCACCAACCGGGACGCGTAGTGTCGGGGAAGAGTACGTTGAGAGCCAAGGAAGGAGTATCGACAAGTGTACTCTCTCGAGTAGTCTACCAATCATTCTCAACTGAACCAAGAATTTATTCTACTCCGCCTTATCTTGCTATTTGCCTGAAAGCAGTTCGTCTCTGAGGAAACTAAAGGACTATCTTCCGCATGGCGTCCCGATGTCGCCACTTTTTTTTCCCTACAAATTTTCTACGATTTTCTTTCGGTATCAATTTCCCAATGTAGTAAACATACATCGAGTTATAAAGGAAAAAGAATGTCTTGTTAAGAGCTAGCACCCTCACCACAAAAAATTTAAATAAAACTTGTAAAATTTAGTGCTATCTTAGTGCTCCATTTTTTATTTTAGTACTCGGGCCGTTATTATCATATTAATAAAAAAGAGAATAAATAAATTTTTAGGTTTACTAAATAAAAGAAATTTTAAACATGATTATAAGGTTTGACGTAACTTTCTTAAACAAATTAAAGTGTCCAAATAAAGATAAAAAGATATTTCTTTACAAATATAAGGATCGTGGCAATACTGTCGAATAAACTGATTTAAAGTGATAATATTTTCACATACAGATAATTATCATTTATTTTAGAAATTTAGTTGTTACAAATTTTTTTGTTTGTACTGTTATGTATACTTCAATAATAAAAGTAATAATTTTATTTTTATTTTCCAGAACTGTACATTATTCTGAACGTTTACAGAAATGAAAAAATACCAAATATTAGATTATTCACTATTCTGGATATAAAAAAATATCCTTGTATCTTTTTATTAGCTCATATCTTTTAAACTATGACAGATTTATAGCTTCTAAAAGCACTTAAAAACACTAACTTGTGATGTATTTATTGCAAATTGTAAATTTCTGCTAAACAGCTCGAGCACTAATAAAATAAAAAGTGGAGCACCAAATTAGCACTTAAATAGCACGAAATTTTATTTCAATTTTGTAGTGCTAGCTTAATAGATATGGAAAAAAAAACAACTTTGCCAAAGGCAGTTTCTCAATCACAATTGTGAAACATAAAGATTATACATTTTGGATAAATAAAATTTTCCACAATCTTAAATCTACGTCTATGACATTTAACAAATATTGCAAATTTTATCTCTGTTCAGGACTGATTGTAAAGTGACAAAAAAATTTCAAGATAGCACATCCGGAACATCATGTACATCAGCGATCAAAGTTGGAATTCTAGACGCATGCATTCTCTGGTTTAAAGAGGCCATCGACAAGATCTCGCCATTGTAGATCCTCCAGGATCTCTGTGTGCGAAACTCTGTTCGGGGCAATAGTTTCTTTCAATTTGACGGACCGCGGAACGAGGACGCGCGCAAAAACGGCCGACCTCATCGTCGGATCTCTCGTCGGAGACCATTGTTCGCGGGCACTCGAAAAAACAAGAGAACCGATCGCCTTTTCTTTTTTCAGAAGCATTTAATTTCGCTCACTTTACTACATTGATACAACACCGGAAACTAATATATACTAACTTTGTAACTATATTTCATCACAATCAATGGAATGTTAAATTCCTCAAGTATCGCTAATACTTTAATCTTTTTTTCTTATCCAAGTAAAGCAATTAAAAATTGAAAATTTAATATTACTCAGCTCGGTTTTCAACAGAGATTTGACCTTTTGTAATATAATTGAAAAAAGTTACAAACATATTCTAAGACGTTAAGTTTGGGCGCGACATTTCTGAAATGTCAAGTATTTATATCTTACTTGCGCAATCACAATTATGAGCAAGACAATTCTTTTATTCTTTTATTTAAAAACAAACTTTTTTTTTATTCTTGTTACGCTACTTTGTTAATCAATTTTCTAAAATTGACGTTTTTGTACACATTAATTTATCATGTGTTTCGTATTGCGTATTATTTTGTTTAAATAAAAGATTAGATTTATACAAAATCATTTTTGGCAGACGAAATATTGACGTTTGCATATAGCCAGATGTATTTGGACTTTGTTGCGGATGTAAGTAGAAGCAGCTATAACGAACACATATTATGTAAGGACGACATCAGCGCGATGAATCGATTTACATACGTAAATGCGTTATAAGATCTCACCGACGACTGTGATAAATCAGACGGCATGCATGCCAAAAGATATCAAACGGCTCAAGTGATTAGAATTGATTATGAACAATGTTCAAGTCTTGGTCGAGTAACTAATACATGGATGATCGTGCGACACATGATTTTTAATGATAAATCAATGTCGTGTATGAAATATGCAGTTGCGCGGTATTTCAACAATTTGTTCGCTATAAAAATGTAAAGGGGGACAACATGTGTCGTTTAATATTAATTAATATTGGGTTGAATGGAACGTTCGTTCCGTTTTTTGCTAAGAGATAGCATTAGTTATAAATACATGCGACTAACTTCATTCCAATTGTCTTAACCTTATGTCATTCGACATCTGACACTCCGATTCCATACACATTTAAAAAAAAATTTTTGAAGATTAGTTGTATTGCAAGTGTTTGGTATAAGTTGAAAGATGGCCAATAATAATGTGCATTTTCGGCATATTATGCTTTTTTATTTCAAAAAAGGCAAGAATGCAACGAAAACTCAAAAAAAGATTTTTTTTAATTTTTTTGCATTCTTACCTTTTTTGAAGTAAAAAAGCGTAATATGCCGAAAATGCACATTATTATTGGCCATCTTTCAACTTATACCAAACACTTGCAACACAACTAATCTTCAAAAATTTTGTTTTAAATGCGTATCGGAATGTCAGATGTCGAATGATATAAGGTTAAAACAATTGGAATGAAGTTAGTCGCATGTATTTATAACTAATGCTATCTCTTAGCAAAAAACAGAACAAACTTTCCGTTCAACCCAATATATGTCGCACTTTCGAACTTGATTGGAAGAAAAAATCGACTTTGTCAGCGGGAAGAATGTTGCAACGAAAATACAATCTGCCGATGGCAACCGGAATCGCGGGCAATCCGTATGGGTAAGCATCAGTCATTGCCAAGCGGCAATATAATTCAAGAGCGGCGTGCGAGTTAACACGCGGAACGGTGACGAGACGATGCACTTGCAACGGCGCGAATGTGCGTCACCACGACAACGCACACATTCATTCGTCGCGACAACGCAACGGCCGCGATACTTTCAATAGGCCACGCGATACAATTTTTATTCAAAGCCGACGTGTCATAAGGGACAGAAAGAGGGGGAGAGGAATGGAATAAAGAATAAACGCGGAAAGAAAAAAAAGAAATAAATCAAAATGTTCAGGGTGCACAGATTTTTGTGGGAAGATTGAATTATTATCAAGGAAAACTATAGAAAGCTATTTTGGAAAAACATATAAATAATTTGCAAGTGGCACATTTGTGTCTGACAAAATTTAATTAAAAGTTTAACAAATTGTGCGTTTGATGAAAACGGTTTAATTCCATATTTTACAAAATATTCAATAAATCAACATCTGTTGTACATATTTGTTTGCCTGTTGATTGGTAATGAATTAACCCAAAAGCTATTAACATAATTTTTGAATGTTACAAATTGTGTTAAAAAACATTCTCTAAAAAATTTATTTTCTTTGTTATTTTATAATCCTTAAAAATTTCTTATAATTTTTATAATTAATCTCAACTTAAACCAATTTTTATCATTTTTATTTTATTATTAAAAAAATTGCACATGTATTTGAGATATTTTTATTTGCACGAGAAGACAAGTGCGATTTTGTTAAATGCAACATTAAACGTGATAACACTTGACTTTATATGTGGTATTTATATCGCACTCTACATTTTGTGTTACCGTGAATATTTAATATTCAAATATTCACTGTGTGTGGCTAAATGTTGGATATTCAACAAATTGATATTACGTCAATACCGCGGCGTTTCGCCTATTATTGATTCGCGCAGGACTAGTTATCGTTGATTTATTAACGAGCGTTATATTGACTAAAATAATTGGGTTTCGTTCGATGCAGACATCTACGCATCCGCCACACCAACGCAACAAATTAAATCGATAAAGACACTTATCGAAGATCCCCTTAATCTGTTCGTTATCGTCATCGGTCAAGTTCCTTACAGTGTGATAATTTAGCAGCTCATTCCAAATTGTTCCCAACACTTTTTTCAACCGACTTTAATTAGCTTTCTGATTTTTAATTGGGTCAATCCCCTAATTGTTTCCGATTTAATTCAAACTCTTAACTTGATATTTTCAAAATCGTTAAATATACTATTATATTCCGCGTTTAATTCGCAAACATTTTTTTTCGCAATATCAATTTCGAGACGAATAACAAAATATCAACTGGTTCTGTAACCAGATAAAAGAAAAGACTGAAGAGGGTTCGCTTTTATATATTTTTCTGCCGCATTTTCTATTTTTCTTACTTAATAAATTGTTTTTCATGCACTCGCGTTTTTTTCGTTCTCTTAATGCCTTTTTCGCAAGTTGCATCAATTTTGGGTATTTTTATTTCTAATTTAATCCAATTTGCAATTTAATGGTGAAAATCGTCAAACAAACAATTAATATAAACGTATTTTAAACATTTTTATTTGCTTTGTTTAATTTGAAAATTTCGAACCACTACTAACGTATGTAGGAAGCGAATGTACGTAAGAGCAAGGTTGAAAGGGCGTTGCACGGCGCGCGGCCAGTTGGTTTCACTCGACGGCGCGTCCTGAGTCACCCGAAGAGCGGTCGCGTCGTGCAGGCACAGGCATAGACAGGTTGCTATGTGCCCTCGAATCTACAAACGTGCACGTGCATGCGCGCGTGTACGACACGTTGACGCGCACAGCCGCACCGTTCTTACGTCACGTGAGACCGTGTATTCGTCACGTTGCATTGCATTGCGTTTGAATATATATACACGTAGCCTAGCACTGTTAGACTTGTTCGAACAATATGAGAAAGAAGAACAAACTCCTAATTGAAAAATCGAAATAATACATTCTGGAATACCGTATTGTCTGGTAAAAAAAAACGCACATCGGTAACAAATAATAGCAAGTAAAATGAAAGATACAAGGCGATCAATTGCTAATAGTGCTTTTACGGCATAACGTTAAAAAAAAAAGAAGAGAAAGAAAGTGCAAGTTTATAAGTTAAAAGTGACGCGATCATTGCGTGTCTCTACCTGAAAGCTTGGATCGGTTAAAGACTGGAAAATTACTGCGACAGAGAGTGACAGCTGCACCGTGTAAGGCAAATACGGGAATTTGAAAGTCAGCTGGACAGCTGCTGGGAATCAGCTGATTCGCAAGTGGAGTCGAGCTTAATTACGGCGCACGAATGTTACGGATCGCTCATTCGAAGCATCCCTTCTCTGATGGTTCTACATATACAGAAATAAGCAAAATTAAGAGAAACCTGGAGTCGTCTGTTTTACCAATTTCTTTTAAATACACCATACTTTTTTTGGCTGCGTGGAATGAAAAATCCTTTCAAATCGATCTTCCGATCTTTACTATATACTGTATTAGCATATGTACTTTAATTACAATTGTGTAATTAAAGTGTATTTAAAAGAAATCGGTAAAACAGACGACTCCAGGATCCCCTTAAGTAATTTCTCTTAAACAAATAAATTTGCAAAATAAATCAATCTTTTTTCCCTTTTTCCTTTTGTTCTTCCAGAAGAAAATTAAATTCAAAAATCTTATTTGAAAATATTTTTAAACAACTTGCATAGAAACTCGTATTGTCGAGAAATTGATTTGCATTTTGCGTGTTTATCGCAGCTACAGATTCGTCCGAATGCGCTTTTTCGGGAACGGAAGAAACCGAAAGACGAGAAGGACGAATCGCGGAGCGCACTCTTTTCAGAAGAGTCGATCAATTTCTGTCGGACGTGACCGTGGGAACGTAACGGCGGGTATGATCGACCCCCTCTGATAGGGACCGGAAGGTCGGTCTTACGTGTATACGCCACTCTGTGGTTTGGAATTTCGTACTTCCTGTCCTCGAACACGTATCGCGCGGTTCCGGCGGAGAAGATATTGCCGCGAACGAAAAATAGAGGTCTTATCGTCCATTTGAATCTACATAGAGTAAACCGCAATCACATTTTCCTCTACATATGGAATGTTTCATTTTTAGCACGTAATATTTAAACGTTGAAACTATCGGGATTAGCCATCGATTTAATTATTGAGACTATCTTATCACAAAAGTTAATATATCAATCGAGTTAAAATTAATATTTTATACGATATCAGGAGAGAAAACTATTTGATATACAAAGAAAAATAATTCGTGCAAATTATTTCTATAATAATTTTCTCGAAATTAATTATTGCTTGTTTTTAAAATCCAAAGTTTTATCTACAATTCTACTTGCAAATACTGCTCTATTGACTAACGGCAGGATCAAAAATTTGTTTAAAGAATTAAGAGCAAGAAATGTATCTAAGAAAGTTGTAAAATTTTTCAAGAATTATAAAATTCCGTTATTGGAAAGAAAGACTTTTTCAAAAATAAAAATTTCACGATACGTTATCCCATATTTTTAGGATAAGGTAAACGTGTAGCCAGATTGATGAAACTTCGTTAGAAACTGCAATTATTGATGAATTATTGCGGATGCAAATAGAACAGTGAATAAAACGTATTATTTTTAAGAATGAGACACCAATATCGTTCGAATGTGCAGAATCGTCTATGGTTACGTGTTTTTTAACTTAAAAAAATCGCAGATTTGAAATCAGACTATCAAAATATACCTTTTCCGGATTATCGGATCCTGTAGCGATGTAGCAACGTCTGAAAAGCACATTGCCGACAATTTTAGTGTCCAGATTCGTAGTCATTGCGCGCGGCGAGTCAATTGCCACCGGTGGTGAACGCATTTATGACTCTCGAGCGAGTGAGACAAGAGCACGAGAGGTAGGCGATAAACTGATAACGCGTGCATAATGACATTAACGACACGCGTGTCTCTCATCGCACGGGACAGCAGGCTTAAACCAATCAAGGGCCGCGGCTCATCTCAGTGTCGAGTGCATTGTTCGATAGACGCGCCGTTGCCAGCGATGCTCCTTTCGTTATCATTCGGATAGCGAGGCTTTCAACAAGACCTTCGTCGCTTTTATTCGCATTTTCTTACATCTTTTTGCATTTGAAATGAGATAGATGCATATTTCAATTTTCGAGTGAAAAGAAGGGGAAAAGAAGAAAACAAAGTGTATAAAATATAACGCACAACTCTTTCAAGTATAATCAACTGTATTAAATGCATTCTCGTTAACTTGATTAATTGTATATGTAATTCTCTATTGCATATCTTCATAATTGTGTTTCACTGTCGACAGCTATAAGCTAAATAGAAATGTTTTAACCAGTGCAAAGATGTAACAGAAAATACCATCGATGTAAATCAATTCTTCTCGAAAAAGGAGTGTAATTCACGCTTCAATGCTTTGCCTGTTTAAGAAACATCGATGAAAGAAAAAAGAAAAAAACAAGTTTAATGCGCTACCCGCGCCGCGACATGGAATGTAAGCGCGTAAAGATAGTACAACGCGATGAAGCGCTTTAAAATTGTCAATGACTCATGCCGTTATCGCCAGCATATCAGATGTCATTAAATTCGTTAAATGCTAATGTCGGTTTTGGCATTTCGTATGTATTTATACACAATAGAGAGATCAACGATCGCACAGTTCTTGAGCAATCATGAATTTTTCAATGGATTTAGAATTAAATGTTCCTTCAAAAAATGGAATCAAGTGTTCCTCCCAACTTCATCACTTGAGCGTAACCTAAAAATTTTCCTTTTTTCAAAATATTAAACTTCAACGTAAAATCCACTTGGAATCGTTTGTGACACAGGAATGTGTCCGGTAAATTGGAAATATTTTTCGAGTAAGCCGCTGCTTCGCCAGTCGCGGCAGGCATTTCAAGAATGCAGCCGGTGAAAAAACCACGCGGGCATTCGGAAGTGAACATTCGGAGATGATTCACGAGAGTAATCTCTAGAAATTCTTTTCGCTAGGCGGCGTTGCCAAAAAGGAAAAAGACATCTTCCTTTTATACGAAATAAATATCTCGCCGAGCAACGCTGTAAATTTTTTCACCGTACATTCCACATGCAAACTTACTGCAAGATAAATAAGCAAGATTAACACGCGATGAAAGCAATTACCAGTTTTGTCACAAACGTGTGATATAAATCAGCGAATCTTTAACAAGGTATGATGACACCGAGCGAGCTGTTATCATATGCTGCCGTGACTAACAAAGTTACTATTAAGAATGGATAATAGCGCGTTAGAGCAGACTCGCGGCTCGCGTAAAGCTGCGTCGAACACGGCGAGATTTTTTGCATGAACGCTTTTGCAGTAACAACTGCGATCATTACGTTGGAAAACGTAATGCTTCCCTGAGCATCGTCCGCGATGAAACATCGCCGAGACGTTCCCTCTAAGCGCATCAAAGCTGCAAAGCTGTTTACGCTGTGTCAGCCTGATATTTCGTCAGCTCGGCAAAAGATTTCTCCGTTGAGAAACCAGCGTCTTTCAAGAACATAATAGTGAAAGACAGCATAAAGCAGTTTTCGGATAATTATTCTTAATGCGAAAACATCAGACATCTTCTATAAAACGATCGTATTACGACGTTAATTGCAATTAGGAGAGTTGTGTCTCAAGAAAAGTTGTAGATTACATAAATTATATACATATATGTATATGCAAAAAAAGCAAAGAAGCAACAATTTTATACATACTGAGAGAAAAGTATGTGATATTTGGAACTATAATTGTGTGGGACTATAATTATAATCAGAATAATGACACATTTTTATAGGAATTGTTACTATAATGTTAGCAATAATAACCTTTTACGTATGGTACTGTCAATCATATAATCAACTATATAGTTAGAATATCTATAAAAATATGGTTGGCGCCAAAAAACACTATAGATTATGGTTATTGCAATTATTCTTTTCTCTCAGTGCAATATTTATAATACAGGCATTGCAAAATTCTATAAATCTTTTCAAATTTTTTAAACCACGCTCGCATTAATCTCGGCTAATCGTGCTAATTGAGTAAATCAGTTTTTAATTTTATATTTCAATAAAATTGAAAGAAAAATTCGAAACAAATGTAAAATAATTCGTACACTGAGAGAAAAGAATAATCGCAATAACCATAATCTACAGTGTTTTTTGGCGCCAACCATATTTTTACAAGTATTCTAACTATATACATAGTTGATTATATGAATGACAATACCATAAGGTTATTATTGCTAACATTATAGTAACAAAAATTCCTATAAAAATGAGTATTCTGATTATAATTATAGTTCCACACAATTATAGTTCCAAATATCACATACTTTTCTCTCAGTGTACAGTCGATGATTGCGAGAACATATTCGCGCTTTATAGAGAAGCGTCAATATTTGCAGACTTCTGGCCTACATAGTAGCGTCAGTATGTAGAACCACTTTGTATTATGCCACAGCCGCGATAATCGGGAGAGCATTAGCCCCGCGATGTTAAAATTATTGTTTTCAACATGCGGCAGACATCATCAGTCATATACGTCGCGCGTCTCAAGAGACTGATAATTTCTAATTTCACTGTTGTTACGAGAATACAGATTGCAATATCACGGTAAACATTATTCATAATTCGGTTCGTAAGCAACAACATGAACCACGTGAAGAAATTTAGCGCGACGTTTCGCTCGTTTCTATAATATTTACAAGAAATAAAACAAGTTCGTATACAAGAATATATTCATTCATTCCTGATATCACTTCGACAAATCTGTGGCTGTGTTCCGAAATTTACTGTCAGTATTGAAAATCTATAGTTTACGTCACGTATATTGTAGATTTTCAGTACTGGCAGTGAATTTCGGAACGGTGTTTTCGAAATATTATTCTATCCTACTTCAAACCACAAAACTATCAAATCACGTATAACGTCGTTTGCATTAAATATATTCGAATGTTTATACTTAATATTGAGCAAAAAATCATTCTTTTTATTCATTAATTTAATTTCGCGATTAGTGACTACACATTATCATTATACTTATCGGATTTAACACGGCTTTTTATGTAACAAAAAAAATCGACCAAGGGTCACTTTTTTCAACGTCGGTTAACGTTAACCGACGATTTCAATTTGTTAATAGAATTGCTAACATGAATAAAATATCGTCAACAAAAAATTTTTGACATCTTTAATGAAGATATTTTATTTTTTATGTTAGTAATTCTATTAACAAATTGAAATCGTCGATTAACGTTAACCGACGTTGGAAAAAGTGGCCCCAAATCATACAAAGATATAAAGAAGGAGAGGACTGTTTCAAGAGAAATGGTTTCACGTAAATTTATAAAAGCGATAATTTTTAATCATAGCATTATATTAAAAGATTAATCGAATCATTCATTTTAGAAAAAATTTATTCTATAATTGTCGAAAATAAATTTTTATTACAAGCAGTGCTCTATATATATTTTATCAATGGATGTTCTTTGTTAGAGATCCTTTAGTTAATTGAAAGTCGATTTTTTCTTAACGAAAATATCGAGATAATTGATTATTAATTACAACTTTCTAATATTTTGCAATACATTAAATAATAAATCTCAAGTTAAAAATTTATTAAAATAAATTCCAAAATTAATTTGACGAATGTAATTTTATAATCTATTTCCTCAAGTCCACCAAAAATCTTTTTCAGTATAATTTGCAAACTATTGATGTCTCAATAATTTCATTAGGAAAAATTGACTTAACCAAAAAAGACTAAAAAAAACACGCGGTGATCGTGCGACTTTTTTTATATATAAATATTGCATTTGCAATCATTGAGATAAAAGTGAAAAAAGCATATAGTATAGTTGCACAATTTTACGAAATGTTTCTTTTTATGTCCCGAGAATATTTTAGAATAGGCATCCTTTTTCAAATGACCAATTCGATTACGCAAGAAAAAATGAACTCACCGAGCCGAAGTTCCCCGAAATTTCCACAGCCGATTTTCTTGCCGACCCGAAAATTTGGGCCGACCATGAGCACGCCGGACGACGAAGTGACACTGTGCCGGGACGAGTGCACGTTCGACCGGGCGGCGTTACCGCTGCCCCTAGAGGTCCGCTTGGCGACCTCCTGGTCGCGCTCGGAGCTGCGCGCTCCGAGCTCCTTGTCACCGCGATTCTCCCTGCCGTCTCGCTTCTGCATCTCGTACCGGTCGTTGTTATCCACGATTGCGACGATTTAATTATCAATAATATGATCCTAACTAACTATACGCAGCGTCACGTTCACACCCGCGATATTTTTCTTTTTCACCACACTTGTTTGCGTCGTGCCGGCGATGACGGCGACGACGGCGACGACGACGACGACGACGACGACGACGACGACGACGACGACGACGACGACGACGACGACGACGGCGACGACGACGACGGCGACGACGACGACGACGACGACGACGACGACGACGACGGCGACGGCGACGGCGACGGCGACGGCGACGGCGACGGCGACGGCGACGGCGACGGCGACGACGACGACGACGACGACGGCGACGACGACGACGACGACGACGACGACGACGACGACGACGACGACGACGACGACGACGACGACGACGACGACGACGACGACGACGACGACGACGGCGGCGACGACGACGACGGCGACGACGACGATGACAATGATGTCAGTTTCTTGTCAGTGATGGGGATCGATCCCCGTATAAGGCATATCTTTATGCCTCCGAGGAAACGCGAGGGCACGACACACGAACAACACGACACGGCACTCGCCGCAATTTTCCCGCAGGCGGAAAAGGGCACGCGCGGGCGCGGTGTGCACTATGTAGCGCGGAAGGAAAGGACGCACGGGCGGCGGCGGTGGAGGTAAGGAGGAGGAAGGGGGATGGGGAGAAGGAAGAGGAAAGGAGTTGTGTCGAGGGAGCTGGCTGACTGTCAAAGTTCGACGGACGACGCCTCTCGCGAATCAATCCCCATGCCAGCCTAACCTCTCACCGAGTTGTCTGCCTCGTCCTTCCAGGCGTGTTCCCTCAAAAGACGTCGAACACGCAGCAAGGCGTCGTAAAAGGATGCGGTACGTTACGACACCGTGTCGAGGAGTCGTATCCGAAATCACTGCTGCTGATTGCGCTTCTCTCACTCGTCCGCCTGAAGCGGCGAACCGGCGGTGTTGACGTTCGTCGTCACGGGAGCGATAGGAGGAATCGAACAGTCGGCGCAGCGTTATACGGCGTCGTCGATCCGGACGATCCCATAGCAATTTCGATTTGCCTCTCACGGCTGGCTGCTGCCGCCAAGACGCTGGATGCCGATGGTGCAGTCGACAACGACGAAAATCGCGCGGCTCACGCTCTGCCGACGCGGCGCAGCACGGCATCACCGTGGTGGCGGCGACGGTGGCGGTCGTTCTTGTGTGCGGTTGCTGTGCTATTGCCGCTCCTGCTGCTGCTGTTGCTGTTGCTACCGGTGCGAGTATTGTTAGTGCTGCGAGCGCGTTCCGCGGTCGTCAGCTCCTCCATTACGTGCCGCGGCTGAGGAGCACCGCAAAATTTACGCAAGCAAGCGAGCAACTCGATCACGACTCGCGACTCAATTCGGAGCGCAGTCTCAGAAACCTTCGTTCGTCCGTACGTCGATTCTCGGACAGGCAACGGCGTACGTCGAGATTCCCTAGAAACACACACGCACGTATCCTATTATCCACTTATGTGAGTCACACGCGTACGTCTCGCCTTCCGTCGCGCGCGTTCCTTGATGCATCCGCAAATGGAGCGGAGTTCACTTCGTGCATCTCATCACCAACGCGCGATGTCAATCGGTGCTGATACACGAGTTCCTCGCTTTCTTTCTTTTTCTCTCTCTCTCTCTCTCCCTTCCTCTCTCTCTCTCTCTCCTCCTTTCTCTCACTGCTGCCACGACATATACCTAACTCGAAGCAAACGTGCTGCTCTGCTCTCACTCTCGTCGTGGTGCCGCTGAACTACTCGTGGGCAGCAAACACAGCTGTTACAGCTACATCCGCAACGTTCTCGCGTTTACACGGAGTCACTTCTGCGCGCAATCTCGCATCGCACGTACGATATCCCTTCGTCAACTCGTCTTACCCGCGATCAAAATTTCGCGAACAACAAACCAGTACTCCTATCTTTTGCGATGAGACATAACACTTGAGACTCTCAAGCAGTGTTGCTAGACGAGACGCTTTTTTTTGCGCATGCGTTTAGAAATCGGTTTCAATGAAGTACTAATTCAGGAGAAAAAGGATACTCCCAAGCCCTTTATTTAAATTTTTTCAGAAATTTGTCCGCTGTAGTCCCCCCAATCTTGACTGTTTTCGATATTCATTATTAGTGATAAAATGCTACAGATAAGTGACGTAAACTATAAATTTCAGTATTGGCAGTGAATATCGGAACACAGCTCTTTTCGCGCCCAACAGCGCTATATACCTATATACACCGCTGGATTCACAGCTCCTGCTGCACCGCGCATACGTGAAAAAAAGCGTCTCGTCTAGTAACATTAGGTGCATCCAGTACTACAAGCGCTCACTGAGCGTCTAAGGCCGAATTTCCACTGAGCGCGTCACGCGTCGGCGTCATCCGTCGCGTCACGAATTAACCAATCAAAACATCCCATTTTATTGCATCATTTGCCGCGCGAATAAAATGGGATGTTTTGATTAGTTAATTCGTGACGCGATGGATAACGCCGCGCGTGACGCGCTCAGTGGGAATTCGGCTTAAGTAGCAATCGAATGTGATTGATTTTTATCTTTGAATCCACCAATCATATTTGACTGCTATTTAGCCTAGAGACCCTAAAAAGAGAGACTCGCCAACTCGTTGGACTCTGATTGGCTGGTGTATGGATCGCACATTTGTGCCCCGTGTGCACCATAAAGCTACACTGAACTACACTATGGCCGGTATTCATAGTGTAGTTCAGTGTAGCTTTATGGTGCACACGGGGCACAAATGTGCGATCCATACACCAGCCAATCAGAGTCCACTAACAGTCACGTGACGAGTTGGCGAGTCTCTCTTTTTAGGGTTTCTAATTTAGCCGCTCAGTGAGCGCTTGTAGTACTGGATGCACCCATTAGGCCAAATTCCCACTGAGCGCGTCACGCGTCGGCGTCATCCATCGCGTCACGAATCAACCAATCAAAACATCCCATTTTATTACATTATTTGCCGCGCTAATAAAATGGGATGTTTTGATTGGTTGATTTGTGACGCGACGGATGACGCCGACGCGTGACGCGCTCAGTGGGAATTCGGCCTTAGATTTGTACTTTATAGCTAAACTGGCTGCACTAGTTCAGAGTTTATCTTTCTCCTTTTAATGTGGAGGGATTAACAAAATAAATATCAATATAATATTAGCCTATCTAATAAAAATTTTTAATTTTTTAAAAATTTTTACGCATCAAATCGATAGAAAATTGATTGTTGGTTCCAATTGTGCCTTTTAGAATGATTGTTGATGGATTATATATTAATTATAACAAAATAATGATTTTCAATAGCGTACATATTGCACATGCGCGACTCTCAACTGTAAAGTTAGATACTCTGGAAATAATGGCTGCGCTATTGAAAATTATTACTTTTAAATTAACAACCCTTAGGGCACTTAGGGCCTATCCAGACAAACTTGCATAGTCGCATAAACATATGCATAAGGAAATTGATTGGTCCATTTTCTTATGCATTTGCTTATGGACCAATTTTCTTATGCATATGTTTATGCGACTATGCAAGTTTGTCTGGATAGGCCCTTACTATATTCTTACATCGTGGCCCTTACCGCATCCTGCTGTAAGAGCCATTAGTCTGCTCTAGAGTGAGAGACGAATATCATCCGCACTGTAATGTTTTCTTAAATTCTCGAGTTCAATCAGCAATATAGAATATTACATATATGCTGCCATGCTACGTACATACATACATACATACATACGTAGCATGTACTCATTCATTCCAGTATGTATATATTTCAGTGTTTTCAAATATCAATTTTATGTACAAGACCAATGGCTTACTTTACACCGATTGTTTAATACGCGTACCAAGTATTAAATTTGCTTCTTTGATTGGTGTAGATTTTACACTAAACAATTTATACCTATCGAAGAAGCAGATTTAGTACTTGGTATGCGTACTAAACAATCGGTGTAAACTAATGGCCGGAGCACAGACTTTTGCATAAAGCATAACGCATAAGCATAAGGAAATTGATTGGTCCATTTCCTTATGCATTTGCTTATGCTTATATATAGACCAATCAATTTCCTTATGCTTATGCGTTATGCTTTATGTAAAAGCTTGTGCTCTCGGCTTAAGGGTGCAATTACATGGAGCGCGGTTCGCGGTACGCGGTACGCGGTAAAGGAACTAGTAACCAGAACCGTGCCGCCGTGCCGCCTGTTTTTTTTCCCTCCTATTACATGGAGCCAAAAACTGCGCGGAAAAGCGGCACGGGCTAGTGACAAATTAACATTTATATGCATTTTTTTAAATGTATTGACTTATTTCTACGTTAATTTTATCGATACGCTTATTCTTTCAACGGATCTATTTTATAATTGCATTTAAATTAATGAATTTCATTAAAAAATGCATACAAATGTTAATTTGTCACTAGCCCGTGCCGCTTTTCCGCGCAGTTTTTGGCTCCATGTAATAGGAGGGAAAAAAAACAGGCGGCACGGCGGCACGGTTCTGGTTACTAGTTCCTTTACCGCGTACCGCGTACCGTGAACCGCGCTCCATGTAATCGCACCCTAAGCCAATGGGAGTTAGCAATTTAGTTATAATATAGGTATCTGAGCATCGATCATGTAATTTTTCTCTAGAAGCAGAAATGTGAAAAATAAAAACTTTTACGTGAATTCAACAATTCTATTCATCGAATTCATATGAAAATTTTACTTTTTACGTTTCCGTTCCTGGGGAGAAATTACGTGATTGATGTCCTGTGATCAAAATTCGTTCATCCAAAAACGCTATTTAACTTTCATGTTGGTAAGAATGCAGGAACAGCGCAATAGCGCGTATTATAAAAATTTATTTATGTAAATTTTCAATCTATATGATATAAAAACTTAATTTTATGTATTAATTATATTTTATAATTCTTATGTATTATACGACTGTGTGTATATAAACGAAATGAAGAGATGTGGGTTAAAGATTGACATTGGAGATTAGAAGCACGTGAATGTCTTGCTCTGCATGAATGACGTAACAGCAACGGTACTATAGCACGAAAAATGGCCGGCACGATGTGGGCAGAGGATGAAATTGGACGAAAGTGGGATCGTTGCTTTACGGATGCTATTCTTAAGTTCGGTAATTATTGCTTCTAGTACATCTGTTGACAATTAGATTTTCTGTGATATAAATGACAAATCTATTTCTTTAGGCGGCGGTGTAATCCTCGGCGGAGTGTTTTCCCTCTTTTTCTTCAAGAGTAAGATTATTTTGTGAATATACATATAATTAGTAATCCTGTAATATAAATGCAATTGTTACTATAATGTCTTTCAACAGAGTTAATAACAATACATTCGATTATAAAGATGAATGTAATGAGATTTGGTATAACAATTTTTGAAAGATTTTAACGCATTGCATGCTTTTTATCATATGTGCTGTGTATTGTGATGAATGATATATACTTATGCCTTTGCTTGTGAATAATATTATATAATTTTTCTCATTTTTAGTAGTACTTTTCGCAGAATATTTTGTCCATTCTTTATCAAAAACAAGTTATAATTTTGTGCAAAATTAAAAATTAATATACCAATAACAGTTATTTACAAATACATAATATTAAATAAATATTAATTATTTGACAAGATACTTCAATTTTATTTAATGAGATAAAAAGTTTACAGAAATAGAAATAGAAAAAAATTCAAAAGTTGTATACATTTTATTAAGTTATTTATTATCCAAACTCAAGAACTATTGGTTATTATCACTGGGTATGACAAGAACGCTTTGGTCACAATTTTGGCCAATCTCTTCTATTGAAGAAAATATATTTATATGTAATTTAAACCTTTTTCTTTTTTTATACATTCTTATCGCTATACACACACACACACACACACACACACACACACACACACACACACACACACACACACACACACACACACACACACACACACACACAAAATTGTTAAATGGATCTTTATTTAATTATTTAAATTTAATTGTTTTCTATACATATATATTAAATTATATATCAATTTTTATATATTTTATTAATTTGAATCTTTTTTTCTCTTTCCTATTTTCTCAAATTGAAGAGAACCCCAAATTATGACCAAAACATTTCTCTTATATTAATTAATAATAGTTTGCAGTTCGATAACCACACTTTTGATTTTTATTGCTTTTTCTTCCATTGTTTGTCTTTGAAGAATATTTTACAATATAACTATATTTATTAGTTTTATATTTATTATAATATAAATAATTTTCTTTATAGGGAGGAAATGGCCCATTATAACAGGTGCTGGCTTTGGATTAGGTATGGCATATTCTAATTGTGAGGAAGATATAAATGCATCAATACGTCAACAGAAGCCTAGAAGTTGTAAACGTGAAGAGAAAAAATAGTGTTTAGAATCTAATATAGAAGCAAAATTGAAGTTATTATTAAGATAAAAGATTCAATAAATAAAATAGTTATACTGCTCTAAATTTACTCTGCAATTAATCTTTATTCATGTGGGATCTCCTTTAGGATTTCAATTTCATCACAATCTTAGGCAAATAACAAACGATTAAATTGTTTTACAAAATAAATATACTTTTTGGTCATTTATTAGTATAATTACAATTATATAGCTTGTATATTAATATATAATAATGATAGAAAAATACGTAATTATGAATGCTGCGTGTATTGAAAAATACGCATATTTAACAATTGCGTAATATAATAATAGGTAATATAATAATAGGTAATATAATAATAGGTAATACATTACGAAAAATATATAGGACATTTTTAATCCTCTTATCACTGTTTAAATTGCACAGTTAAACAAAAAAAACTAAAAACTGCGAAGTATCTCTCTTTACAGTTTTTTTAATCCTGAATGCAACACCGATTTTAAAATAGCACCAATATTTAGTTATAGTATGCAACGTGTTAGAAGATTCTTTTTTTTAAATAAAATATACTAGGACTTTTAATTCTCAGAAGGAGTTTTTTGTATACATTACGGATAACAAGATTTTGACGATTATTGTGTTTGTTATACCGCAAGTAGATTATAAATGGAACTAAGAACTGCAAATAATTCATTGAATATTTTTAATTTTTGTAAACATACATAATGATTTTTGACATCAGATTCGTATTCAGTAACCTCAGCAATTTCTTAAATACGAATTTTCACAAAATTACAACCGTTTATCATTTTAACATCCATCATGTTGAATTCGCTATTTTGAATTTGTCAATTTTGACATCTCATTCGTAGTTAGCAATCTCAAAAATCATTATGTTCCACAAAAATTGAAAATATTCAGTGAATTATTCGCAGTTTTTAATTCTACTTATAATCTACCTGCGGTGTAAAATAGCCCTTTTTTACAACTTTAATTTCTCAAAATTGTGATGTGATAGAGCATTTTTAAAGTCGGCATTGTATTTAGCATCAAAAAACTGTAAAAAGTCATATCCTTGCATTCTTGTGTTCAACAAAAAGCTATTTTTTGTAGAACTGTGTTATTTAAACGTACATATTTGTCATTAGATCATATAATTTATATATAACAGCAATATTGGAAGTATAGTCAAACCTTCAAACCTTAATATTTTATCTTAATATTTTTCAATTAACATTAATCATATCTTATTACAAATATCTGTATATATTACAAGTGGCTTACATTGGCGAATTATATAGATTACCTTATTGACATACTTTGAAATCTCTATAGATACAATTATTTGTTTAATTAATATTTACTATATAGTTCAGAGAGAGAGAGAGAGAGAGAGAGAGAGAATTTCCAAAATTGATTTTGTTACACATTCATCATAGTGGCATTTCTTTCGGGATTAAACTACAATAAACTGTATATCATAAACAAACAGGAATGTCATATATAAAGTTATCATTTTGTAAGTTATCAGTGTAACATAAATAATAATTTTTGAGAATAATAATAAACCGACGCACGTATACAAATATAAATATATACAATGCGTAACAAATATGAATACTTTAATCGAATTTTTCATCAATACTGCAAAGTGTACAAATAAATATATAAGTAAATATTAATTTTAAAGATTTTAAAGACAATCAGTTCTGAGACAAAAGAGGTGTGAAATTTTTGTTTTTATTTTATCTTAATGTATTCTTGGACCTCAAATAATATGCAGTAAATTTACCTCGACTTTATAGAGTAATAGGGGAGAACAATGATCCGGAAAACCGGATTTTTTCCAAAGTTTAATATAATTAACGAGGCAACTCGTATCATGTTACAGCTAAGATACGCCAATTGGTGGTGTGCTGGGTTGCAAAGTAGTAACAATTTCGTATTTTCCAATTATATTTTCCAATAAAATTGTTTTTAAACAGCACAATTTTACGTAACGTGAAAAAAATCGCGATATGAGCAGAACTTGATTACAACTTCGACAAATAAATATTTAAAATTAAAATTAAAATATTTAAAATTTAAATTACGTCTTAATTGCTGCTTTGTTAAAAAAAAGTAAAAAATAAACACATTTATTTTAAAAATTAAAAATTACTTATTACACAACTCAATATATCACCTGTCGGCTACCTCACAAATTACCGTTTAAATTTTAAATATTTTAAATATTGAAATTTTCCGAAATTCAGTAAATTGAGATCCGTAAAATCGAGGCTCTACTGTACTGCTAAACAGACAAGAAACAAATACTTACAGAGCAAAGTCACTTTTTAATTTTATCAGAAATTTATACTTTAAGATTAAAGACCATGCCTAAGAATTGTTCGTAGTGAATTGTTATAATGCCATCCATATCCGTATCCAGTCGTTTGAAGGCTGCTGTAAGAGTCTGAAAATAGAAAACACAATTATTATATTATTCTTCTTGTTTTTAATAATTGAAACATTTCCAAAATTATTAGTATCAGTTGCTTCAAATCTATGGTCAAATAATTTTTAAATTTTAAAAAAGACGGCTTTTCCACAAATTTTATTCAAATCTATAATTGATAATGAATATAAACTCATTAAATTTTTTTTTAAACTCATTAAGTTTTATTACTGATTCTAATTAAGAGGATGCTGAAGTGACGGGCGAACTCCGACGCGAAAGCGCCATCATTTCGATGGTACTAAAAATGAAATGACATTATCGGCGCAGCCTACGGACCTATGCCGCGTAGGTCCGTGTGTACGCATTTGTTTGTGTGGTGACTCACTACACTGACGTGTGGTCTGTGTACGTGTGTCATCGGAAGTTTGTAAACAAACAATGCTTGCGCTTGTTTCCTCGACTGAAATTTCGTCGCAAGGCTGCAATATAATGTCCGAGAAAACATAAGCGTATACAAGGTGTCAAATAAATACAAACTAAATATGACAAAATAATAAATGAAAAATATACATATAATACTATATATATCATTGAAGAAAAATGTCATATACTTTTCTTACTTTTATCCTTATGTAGTAAATACTAAATAACTAATTAATCAATTAATTAATATATACATATACACATATATACAATAAATAGTTATCTTTATTTTGTATTTTATATGATAATGACTGAAATAATAAAAGTATATATTATTTCAGTTATATAAAATACAAAATAAAGATAACTATATTCAATATGTATATGTATGTATTCAATAATTAATTAACTTATTTATTTATTTTGTATTTATTACATAAGAATAAAAATAGGAAAAGCATATAACATATTTTTCCAATTAGATATATAGTATTATACATACATTTTTCAAATAAAATATTTTATCATATCTAACTTATATCTATTAGACACCTTGTATAAGTCTATTTTGTCTCGTATGTACATCATTCAGCCATACGATAGAATTTCAATTGCGAGAAAAAAGGTTAAATGATCTTATAAATTATCTGATAAAATATAAACAGACCACACGTGCAGTAAATTGCTAACTAAAATAAATACGTATTTCTTCAAATCTGTCAGCTGACGTTAGATCGCCTATGACAATATTTCTTAAAATCTGCCAGTTCACGAATAAATCGTCTTTAGCTCTCTTTTTTCTAAACTGTCAGCTGACGTTAGATCGCCTCTGACTATATTTATTAAAAATTGTCAGCTCACGATAGATCGCCTCTGACAATATTTCTTACAATTTGCCAGTTCACGAATAAATCGTCTTTAGCTCTCTTTTTTCTAAACTGTCAGCTGACGTTAGATCGTCTGTGACAATATTTATTTAAAATTGTCAGCTCACAATAGATCGCCTCTGACAATATTTCTTACAATTTGCCAGTTCACGAATAAATCGTCTTTAGCTCTCTTTTTTCTAAACTGTCAGCTGACGTTAGATCGTCTGTGACAATATTTATTTAAAATTGTCAGCACACGATAGATCGCCTCTCACAATATTTCTTACAATTTGCCAGTTCACGAATAAATCGCCTTTAGCTCTCTTTCTTCTAAACTGTCAGCTGACGTTAGATCGCCTCTGACTATATTTATTAAAAATTGTCAGCTCACAATAGATCGCCTCTGACAATATTTCTTACAATTTGCCAGTTCACAAATAAATCGCCTTTAGCTCTCTTTCTTCTAAACTGTCAGCTGACGTTAGATCGCCTTTGACTATATTTATTAAAAATTGTCAGCTCACAATAGATTGCCTCTGACAATATTTCTTACAATTTGCCAGTTTACGAATAAATCGTCTTTAGCTCTCTTTTTTCTAAACTGTCAGCTGACGTTAGATTGTCTCTGACTATATTTATTAAAAATTGTCAGCTCACAATAGATCGCCTCTGACAATATTTCTTACAATTTGCCAGTTCACGAATAAATCATCTTTAGCTCTCTTTTTTCTAAACTGTCAGCTGACGTTAGATCGCCTGTGACAATATTTATTTAAAATTGTCAGCTCACGATAGATCGCCTCTGACAATATTTCTTACAATTTGCCAGTTCACGAATAAATCGTTTTTAGCTCTCTTTTTTCTAAACTGTCAGCTGACGTTAGATCGCCTCTGACTATATTTATTAAAAATTGTCAGCTCACAATAGATCGCCTCTGACAATATTTCTTACAATTTGCCAGTTCACGAATAAATCGTCTTTAGCTCTCTTTCTTCTAAACTGTCAGCTGACGTTAGATCGCCTCTGACTTTATTTATTAAAAATTGTCAGCTCACAATAGATCGCCTCTGACAATATTTCTTACAATTTGCTAGTTCACGAATAAATCGTCTTTAGCTCTCTTTCTTCTAAACTGTCAGCTGACGTTAGATCGCCTCTGACTATATTTATTAAAAATTGTCAGCTCACAATAGATCGCCTCTGACAATATTTCTTACAATTTGCCAGTTCACGAATAAATCGTCTTTAGCTCTCTTTTTTCTAAACTGTCAGCTGACGTTAGATCGCCTGTGACAATATTTATTTAAAATTGTCAGCTCACGATAGATCGCCTCTGACAATATTTCTTACAATTTGCCAGTTCACGAATAAATCGCCTTTAGCTCTCTTTCTTCTAAACTGTCAGCTGACGTTAGATCGCCTCTGACTATATTTATTTAAAATTGTCAGCTCACGAAAGATCGCCTCTAGCTTGTCTTATTCTATATTGCCAGTCCACGACAAAGCCGCCTCTGGCTTGAAGACAAGAATAAGAATTTTCTTCTAATGCCAGTCCACGAGAAAACCGCCTCTGGCTTGTCTTATTCTATATTGCCAGTCCACGAGAAAACCGCCTTTGGCTTGTCTTATTCTATATTGTCAGTCCACGAGGAAACCGCCTCTGGCTTGAAGACAAGAATAAGAATTTTCTAATGCCAGTCCACGAGAAAACCGCCTCTGGCTTGTCTTATTCTATATTGCCAGTCCACGAGAAAACCGCCTCTGGCTTGTCTTATTCTTTATTGTAAGATACTTTTATTACGTCATATGCTTTATGTATATATATATAATGTATATTATATGCTCCACATTATCTATATTTATATCAAAATATTTTTTTAAGAAATTGACATCATTTTGTATACTCTTTTTACAATAAATGTATATGATATATGCCATATTTTTTATTTCTAAAGCATGAAATATAAAGATATTTTTATTTTTTTGTGTCTATCATTTGTATAAAAATCTTGATAAAAGAAACAACATTAATTTTGCGACTTGCAATAATCTGTTTCATTATATGCTTCTTTTAAATACTTACAATTAGCCTTATTTTATGTGATTAACTTGGTATTTAAAATACGTATCAAAATCGAAAATGTATTTCTATTACAGTAGAAAAGAAACATTCTTGTCTTACAACAGAGAGAAATGGCAAAATATAATATTGTCTAAAGTACAGTCCAATAAAAACGGTTAAAATTGAACATTTTATAAAACCACTGTGATTCATGAAAAATCAGAATTATTTTTTCAAAAATATAGACATATTTCGACTGTGTGTTTTAAACTGCACTACACATTCAAAATTCACAGAATAAATTTATTTCTGCAAAGTTGTGTATAATGTTAGTGGAAAAGTGATTTATTTGTTATTACATATACATGATATTTTCCCATTCCTCTCTGGTGTAAGACTACAATGTTTTTTTTTTACTGAACTAGAAATTAATTTTATATTTTGATGTGTATTTTAGATACCAAGGTAAACGCATAAAATAAGGCTAGTTGTAAGTATTTAAAAGAAGTATATATTGAAACAGATAATTGCAAGTCACAAAATTAATGTTTTTTTTATCAAGATTTTTTTACAAATGATGCATACAAGAAACTAAAAATACCTTTATATTTCATGCTTTATAAATAAGTTATATGACATATACATTTATTATAAAAATATATACAATATACAAAATGATATTAACTTTTTACATAGATACTTTGATGTGAATATACATAATATGGAGCACATAATATACATAATATATACATATAAAGCACATGAATAAAAGTATTTTGTAGAAATTAGAATATGAATGTATGTAATTAAATAATATAAATGTTTGCAAAAATGTTGCAAAATTTATGTATAATACATACACTTTTTTATCCTTCAGAGTGCCTTCAACTCATTTTTTTCAGCCGGGTTTCGTAGCACATAACACAAACACACACACACGCACAACTAACACACACATAACTAACCTAAAAGATTCTGTATATGACAAATAGCACTGAGAACTGTATAGCGCCTCTATCCCAAAATCTCGGAACTAATCTATAGCTCTTTTTTACCTTATTCTTTCTATATTGCACACATGCTTTACATAAATCTGGAAAAGGGTGGCGTTTTGAAAATAAGTCTCTAAGCTCTATTTTTTTGGTTTTCCATTATTGTTTCATACGCTCTTCTTCGGCACATGGTCTTGTTTTGCAGATTGAAGCAGTATAATTTTGATATAAAAGATATAATTCTTTGAGGTGACATTGTCGGTAAATTTTCAAAAATTTTTTTTATTTTTTGGTTTAAATTTGACCAACTGCCGAAAGATTAGCATATGTACTTTATTTACACCAAAGGATTTGTAATTCTATTAAAGCAATAAAAAACGCCACCTTTTTTAGAAAATTGAAGTTTTGGTCGGTAACAATATGACTTCAGCATCCTCTTAAACATATCTATGAATGAAGACCTTTATATAAAGTTAATAGGTTACACTTTCAGGTCAAAGTCACATTTAGAATAATTTAGATCATTAAATACATGTACTTACATGTAGAACCACGCAGCATTGTATGAAATCATCAAAGTATATTGTACCATGTCCAGCACGATCATATTTTCGTATGAGCATGTCAATTATGTAATCGCTTAGTCGATATCCAAAGTTTATGAGAGCTGTCTTCAATTCATTGCGATCAATGTTGCCGCTATTATCGCGATCAAATGATCGAAAACAACCCTCCCAGTCAGTAACATACTTCCACAATGCTCCAAATTCTTGGAAACTGACTGTACCCTTTTGATGCTTGTCAAACATACCTGTGGCAGGATCGGTTTTGTCAGTGTCAAACATACCTGCATCAACAGAAGCAAGGGAGCACAATGATAGCAATGCCAAAAGACCATGCAAACTATTATATCGTATTATTATGTTTGTTATATTTTATAAGATTTAAAAACATAAAAAAGGCACAACATGCTATAATTTAAAAAAATTATTTGTTGTATAGATTAAAGGATTGTTATTTCATGTTATAAATCTATTTTTTAGTACTAAACAATAGATTAAAGTCTTTCTAATCTATTGTTGTAAGATGATTCATGTCTACAAAGATTTCAATGAGCAATAGAGAAACAAATTACAAATTTAAATAATAATATATTATTTTATATTATAGCATATTATAGCAAATATTAAATTTACATGGTCATTTGAAACATGACAACACATCTTACCAATCATTAAACGAACTGTTTCTGGGTTAAACGGTGTCCATGTACCATTCGAGAGAGCCTGTTGTAATTCGTCTGCAGTAATTGTTCCAGATCTGTCCTTATCCACTCTAACAAAGGGAATCATTATCTTTAAATATTATCAATATTAATTACCAATTTTTTTTACATTTTTATTTTAATTTTATTAATATATAATGAGAGAGAAAAAACATCTAAGAAAGAAAAAGTAGATCATAAATAAGAGAACTTTCTGTTCACTAATTGTGTACTTATTATAAAGTTAGATAAATACAACACGAAAATTCATATAAGCTTAAATCCTAAAAAATTGGAACTTACACAAGAAAAAAATTGGAATTACTTTATCTAAAAATACTTATATAAAAAGAGTCTATATCTCTTAATAACTTATAGAATTTATAAATATACCTTTGGAATACATCCCAAAGAAATTGCTCACTGGGCATGGGCGAAATGAAAGACATTTTTTTCGCTACTTGTAAAAAATCAGGAAAAATATGACAATACAATAAAGCACTGACACTATATTTTGCGCAACAACGCTTATAAACGCTTTGCAAGTGCCGATAATCACTAATGATCGTGACTACGCTACTAGGAAATTTCTTGAAAGCGTGTTATTCGAACACGTCACTTTTTATCACACGACTCGTTTAACCATTACCGATTGAATTGCGCAATGTGCAGAAACTTGTTATTAGGTGATTGGTTGTTCATGACATCAAAACATAATAGAAGGTTCATATCATTGAATTATGGGGTGCGTTCGCTTTGGACACTTATGGAGGATTCACACTGTGTCCGATGTCCGACATACGATATCCAATAATAGAGCTTGTTTTCTAGAAATTCTAGCTAGAGATATTTTATTGTCTAGAAAACAAGCTCTATTATTGGACATCGGACATCGTACGCAGTGTGAATCTTTCATAGGCCGGTTCTTCAATAAGTTGCAAATGTCCCGTCGCAAATGCTGTCTTATCAGAAATAACTAGAAATAGCGCTTTTTAATTAGTAGTTGTCATTCTTCGCGACTGGCGACGGGGTATTTGCGATTTATTGTAGAATGGCCTTAAAAATTTTAGAATGGGTGCATCCAGTACTATAAGCGCTCACTGAGCGGCTAAGTAGCAATCGAATGTGATTGGTTATTACTTTTGAATCTACCATACGTAGAAAGACAGAATATACGACATATGGGTTGCGTTCCGTTTTGCGCATAGCACGCATCGTTCGCATCGCTAATGCTTAGCGCATTGGCTGCGTTTCATTTCATTATGGCTTAGTTTACACCGATTGTTTAGTACACGTACCAAGTACTAAATCTGTTTCTCCGATAGGTATAAATCGTTTAGAGTAAAATCTGCGCCAATCAAAGAAGCAGATTTAGTACTTGGTACGCGTACTAAACAATCGGTGTAAACTAAGCCTATGCGCATGATACATGCTTTGAAACGGAACGATATTGAACGCATTAGAAGCGGAAAATCAAAATGGATTCCACAATAAATTGCGCTATCAATGTGACAATGTTTTTAATTGATGAAATGAGTGACAGTAATAGTAGTGAATCATCAATGACTCTTCCATTATGACTCTTTCTATTTTGACACTTTTTACAATATTGCTATCAATCGCCATATGCAATTACGCAATCGCATGGAACGCATAAGCTGTTGCAACTCAAACTTGAGGTAGCTGATGCGTGTATTATGCGCTGCAGGTGGTGGGGATCTAGGGAATTCTAAGCGCTGTTCATGCGCGCATTGAGTGAAACGGAACGTTTTCTATGTAATTCGTGCGCATAATGTGCGAAACGGAACGCAACCATGGTTCTCTCTCGGCTCGCGACAAGCGATTCAGTTCAAATTTTAATATGGCCATACACTATTGTGTATGGCGGGAATACTAAACAAAGCAGACATGAGATAGACGTCATACCCAATATAGCACTTTTTTTTGCACAGTGAGACTATTCACACTCCTTCAGTTTGTTATAGAACTTAATATTATAGATACATTCGAAAACCTGTTACAAAACTTGTAGAAATAAAAAAAATATCTCTTCTTCTATATCTGAAATTTAACAAATATGAAGGAATCTTACCTAGTTTATTCGATGAATTGCAACCTTCTTGCAAAACATTCTTTTGTGTTTATTCTGCATTATATAGTAATATACTCTTACTATATTTTATTATAAAAAAATGTTTACAAAAATTTAGAAAACAGATAAGAATAAGTATCTTACATTCATTACATTCATAGTCATAAATTTGACATTCATTTTATTATACTATTTTGGTTTTAATCCTCCATGCTCCAATTCTGTATCTTAGCCAAATAAAGAGTAAATCTTTGCCCATTTGCAACCAACTCCAAAACGGTATTATTTTAGAGCCTTCGATTTCCATCCAGTTTACCGCTATTTCAGTTATAGGAATGTTAAAAGTCTGCGCTATGTAAAGCATTTCCACATCAAAAGCCCAGCGTTCAACATGTAAGGCTTCAAATATTGTTCTTGCTGATTTTCTGGTTAGAAGTTTAAATCCACACTGCGTGTCTCTAATACCTCTTACGCACAATAACCAAACTAGGAAATGAAATCCATGCATGAGAAATAATCGAAAATAAGATCGCTTTGCTGTTTCTTCTTTTTCTAAATGTGCTCTTGATCCACATATTATTGCATCAGATAATGCTGTTTCTTCAGGTTTATCGATATAATTAACTAAAACAAATTTATTAGAGATCAATAATGCTAACATTGGAATATTAAAATAATTATGAATAATTATAATCTATGAGGTAAATAATACTATATAAAATCTCACACACAATTATTTCTCCTCAAGCATTAAATATAACTTACATCCTAATACATCCACTAAACTCTCATCTAATTTTTTTAGGTCATGAAATTTAGTAGCTCCATCTGCATCTGCAAACAATAAAGCGCTACCTCTTGCGCTTAGCATACCCTTAAATCAAAATAACTAATTAAATAACACAATTATAAATTACATTAAAATACAGAAATTATACTAATAGTATCAGAACTTAATTTAATATATTAGATTGACTAACCAATCTTACAGCACCACCTTTCCCTCTGTTTTTAACAAGATCCAATACTCTTAAAGTATTATATTTTGATGCGTAATGTTGTGCGACATCAACAGTCTTATCAGTGCTACCATCACTAACTACTATTATTTCATAAGTAAATCCAGATTTTGCACGTTTTTCTAAATATTCCAAACATTCCTCCAGCATTGGTGGTACTATTAAATAAAAATATATGGATAACACATAAATATTGTAATATATGAATAACATATGTGCAATAGATCTTACATCTGTACTCTTCATTGTAAGCAGGTATAATGACACTGAGATGTACATCCCAAGGATCATGTAATGAAGGAAATGCCTCTTTCTTTTTTATTTGAGAATTAAAAAAGAATTCTTCATTTTTATCCCTCCAAATTTTTGGGTACTGTTCACTTGTAATATATAATGTTATACAGAGCTGAAATAATTTACATTTAAAATTACTTTTTTGTAAAAAAACATTACATGATAATAAATTATATTATAGGTAATAAATTATAGATATATATAGGTATATATTATAGATAATAAATTATATTATTAGAAATGTAACATATCACAAAAAAGTGTTTCTTAAATTGTTAAATATATAAATAAAATGGTATATTCTTATAAAAATTGAGTGCAAGATGATTAACCTTAACATACCAAAATTATAATAAATACACCCAGTACTACTCCATAATAGAGTAAACATCCTAGTGATAACATTTCGCCAAATCCTTTCGGAAAATTCTTAACGGTTACGAAATATGGATAAAAAATATATTGAATATAACAGAGATATTTATCTTCCTTCCATCCTGTCAGTATACGTCAGCTAAACGTCTGCACGCTTAATTACACTTTTAGAACCATTTTGCACTTTGTTTTTCCTGGGGGTCGATTGTAGCTGAGTTCCGTAATGGCCGGTTTATGGCCGGTTTATGCTTCGGTCTTAAGCCGAGAGCACAAGCTTTTACATAAAGCATAACGCATAAGCATAAGGAAATTGATTGGTCTATATATAAGCATAAGCAAATGCATAAGGAAATGGACCAATCAATTTCCTTATGCTTATGCGTTATGCTTTATGCAAAAGTCTGTGCTCCGGCCATTAGTCTTAAGCCGAGAGCACAAGCTTTTACATAAAGCATAACGCATAAGCATAAGGAAATTGATTGGTCTATATATAAGCATAAGCAAATGCATAAGGAAATGGACCAATCAATTTCCTTATGCTTATGCGTTATGCTTTATGCAAAAGTCTGTGCTCCGGCCATTAGTCTTAACTTAATCTTAAGGACTCGTTTATGCTTCCCTGGAAATTCGGACTACGCATGTGCAAATGTAACAAAACCTAACCTAACCTAACCACAAATTGTAATAGATCCCGGTGCTGCAAATTATAGTGAATGTTAAAATGAATCGTCAGCGGCAAAAAACTTTAATGTTTGGAATGGCACTTTTGTTATCAAGTGCCTATGCAGCATGTGTATTATTAAGAAATTAAAAAAAAAATAAAAGAAAACCACGGAGATACGCTGTTCGGCCACTGAATCGAAAAAGACACAAAACTGGTCATTTCTTTTCTTTAATGAAAGATATGCTGAATACGATCAGGAACAATTTTTTAAATATACACGGATCGAAAACCATTATTTCGCGCGGTTTCGTGCTGCGTCGGACGTCAGACTTACCTCATTGGCCCGGCCTTAGGACATTAGGGACTAAAGTTAAAAGATGGGATCTTTCCAAGATTAAGATTAAGACTAATAGCGTTTTCGATTATACAGGATTTGAACGACCCAGGGTTGGTTAATGACGTCATTGCAACCTCTCCACCAATGAAAGACTTGCATTTATAGTAAAATAGTGATTGATCAACCCTGGGTCGTTCAAATCCTGTATAATCGAAAACGCTATAAGATTAATGGCCGGAGCACAGACTTTTGCATAAAGCATAACGCATAAGCATAAGGAAATTGATTGGTCCATTTCCTTATGCATTTGCTTATGCTTATATATAGACCAATCAATTTCCTTATGCTTATGCGTTATGCTTTATGTAAAAGCTTGTGCTCTCGGCTTAAGACTAAAGCCGAGAGCACAAGCTTTTACATAAAGCATAACGCATAAGCATAAGGAAATTGATTGGTCTATATATAAGCATAAGCAAATGCATAAGGAAATGGACCAATCAATTTCCTTATGCTTATGCGTTATGCTTTATGTAAAAGTCTGTGCTCCGGCCTTAAGACCGAAGCATAAACCAGCCATAAAGCGCTATGCGCGCATGTATCTATAGTATACGTCACGTATACTATAGATAGATAACGATTGGAGCGAATAGGAGCATGTTGGGGCCACAGATGTCTATACTAGTACTAGATCGCTAACTTTAGGCTTTGACGTATGGAAAAACTGAGGCTGGCAGGATTTCCGGTTTCGGCCATGACACCCTACAACAAAATGGCCGCTCAACAACTGCTCAACAACTGCTCAGCAACTGCTCAACAACTGCTCAACAACTGCTCAACAACTGCTCGGCATCTTTCAAGAATTTTTACAATATTATGAATTTGTATCACCACGCCGGGTATCACATGTGCATACGCACGTACAGATATAAGGCCATCACACACAAAATGACATAACTGCATATGCATAGCATAAGACCGTCTCGACCAATGAACATGCTATGTAAATCAATATGGCACCTTTATGCTAGATGTTCATTGGTCGAGACGGTCTTATGCTATGCATATGCAGTTATGTCATTTTGTGTGTGAGGGCCTATACACATTACACACGCATTGTCGCCATTTTGTTGTAGGGTGTCATGGCCGAAACCGGAAATCCTGCCGGCCTCAGCTCTTTTGACGAAGTTAGCGATCTGTGGCAATCATCGCAACTAACTTTACCGATAAAGATGGAATTTTGTTTGCCGATATTGAGTTGCGATTAGCAACAAATATTTATTGATTAATTGCCATAGAAATAGTTTATTGAATCACTATAACAACATTAGTATTTTGTTAAACATTTTTATTTGTTAATCACTCACTCTTCATCTGTACATGATTACATTAACATCAAGTTAAAATATAAAAACATTAAAATACAATTTGATCTTTTTATTATCGTATGTAGTAGTTCTCATTTTAACCGCTACAGATCTAGTACTAGTATAGACATCTGTGGTTGGGGCATGCGACGCGAACAAACCTTATAAGTTATATATGGCCGTATGGTGGCAAGATCTATAGAGAGAAGGTTACCTCAGGCAAACCGGTTGTTGGCGAGGGACGATGAAGTAAGGGGGGAGCTAGAACAGCTTGTAGGCGAGGGGCGACGAAGTAAGGGGGGAGTTAGAAACAAACCGGTTGTGGGCGAAGGACGATGAAGTAAGGGGGGAGCTAGAACAGCTTGTAGGTGAGGGGCGACGAAGTAAGGGGGGAGTTAGAAACAGCTTGTTGGCGAGAGGCGACGAAGTAAGGGGAGAGCTAGAAACAGCTTGTAGGCGAGGGGCGACGAAGGAAGGGGAGAGCATAATGATCTCATCGTCAAACAGTAGCTGTCTCTCTCGCACGCTTTAGTGTTTTCTCTCTCGCTCCTTTAATGTAGAAATGCTTTGAGTTTTTATCGAAAAAATACTTTTATTTTGTAAAATATTGATAGCACTGGAAATTGCGTAATAAAAATTGAAAAGTAAATTAGAAAGGCGCTATAAATTACATATATTGCAAATTATAGCGCTAGATATTTAACGTTTATAATGTTAAATATCGCTGCAACAGATGCATTTGTAATACAAATTGCTTTGTACTCGTATTTAGACTGTAATATCAATGAAAATAAAATATAATTTGGGGATATACACAAAAAACATCATTTGTAAAGTAGTAAAATAAAAGAAAAAATAGTACATATTTAAAAATTATTTTTAAATTAATATTTACTGTTTATATGCATTATTTACAAAAGAAATACTATAAAGAAATTTATTTTTTATATTTAATTGTGAAAACCTCAAAAATTGTCAAGAAATTGTAACTGAAATTCATAAATGTAAGTACAATTCTAGGATAATATAAAAAGCATCATACACAAATTTATTATGATACAAACTTAAATAATGAAATTGTAATATATGTTTCAACATTGCAAATGTGAATATTTATATGATAAAATTTACAAAGTGTTAACAATTTTCAAATATTTGCTAATAAAATATTATTGAAATGTTTCTGTTGAAATCTTAAAATAATTCTTTAAAACAAATATGATGGGGTATATATTAGGCATCATTAAATATGCGGCAACATTGTGATTATAAAATTTTATAAGTATCTATAATAAAAATTAAGTATAATAAATATAATAAGTATATAAGTATAATAATAAAATTTTTATAAGTATCTATAATAATAAAAATACATATATGTTGTATTAATCTGTTAATATAAAAAAATTATTAATTAATTTAACGGAAATAAATTTCTTTATATTAACAGATTAATACAACATATATGTATTTTTATTATTATAGATACTTATAAAAATTTTATTATTATACTTATATACACCCATGGGCTCCCCATTGTCACCTGTTTTGGCCGACATTGTTATGCAAGACTTAGAGGAGGAGACGATTGGTCGGTTAATTTGTAATCTGAGGTTTTACTACAGATATGTGGACGACATTTTATTGGCGGCGAATGGGGATGAATTGGAGAATATTCTTAGCGGTTTTAATTCAATACATGAGAGACTAAATTTTACCTTAGAAACTAGTACAGACAACCAAATTAGCTTTTTAAATGTTTTAATTATTAACGATAATAACAGACTCATTTTTGATATATACCATAAACCTACTTTCTCAGGGAGATATCTAAATTTCCATTCCCAACATCCGTTGATACATAAAAAGGGTGTCATCATAAATCTAGTGGATAAAATTTTTCGGCTATCACATCCTAAATTTCAGCAAAAAAATTTAAAACACAATTTCGATTTTGCTAAATAATTGCTACCCTTTAGAATTTATTTTTTCTACTATTAATAAAAGGATTCAATTCTTACTACATAATAATAAAAATAATACATCTCAATTTAAAGAGGGAGGAACCAAATTTTTCATAATTCCATATGTCAACAATATATCCGAAAAACTTACGTCAGTTACTAAAAAATACAATTTTAATACTGCCTACTATTGCAATAATCGATTAGACAAATTTATAAAAACTGGCAAAGACATCCTTGATCCTATGCAACAAAGCGGAGTTGTCTATAAAATTTCGTGCCATGATTGTGATGCCTCTTATGTGGGCCAAACAAAGAGACAACTTCGAACTAGAATCAAAGAGCATCGCAGTGACATCGATAAAAGATCTGGTTCTCCTTCTACCATTTCGAGCCACAGATTAGAGCACAATCATGATTTTAAATGGGATCAAATCGAGGTTTTGGATAGAGAACCATCTTATAGCAAGAGATTAATTTCAGAAATGTTACACATAAAAAAGCAACAGAATAGCCTTAATAAACAAAGTAACACGGAATTCCTTCCTAACTCTTACCTACCCATTCTTCGCAAATTTCCCTCCTTTTAGACTCTCTCCAGATCCCCCTCCTTTTCTCCCCTCTTCCATATTCCTTCCTCCCCTCCTCTTTTCCTTTAATAGATCGGCTCCTTTTCCTTCTACCAAAAATCTTTTCTCACTTCAATTTCATCCTTCATTTACCTGACATATATCTGAATGGACATATCAAAAAGTTTTTATTTTATCCTTAAGGACTTCAATGTTCTAATCGGACACCATAACATTTTTATCAGACGTTTTAACATTTGGACTTTCTTATATTCAACTGGTTTTGAGGTTGAAGGTAAATATTGCTCTGTTTTTCTTTCATTTTATATGACTAACGGTTTTCTATTCATGTGTTGGGTTAAAATCGTTTCACATTTTTATAATAGTCTTTATTTTTATTTCTTTTATTCATCTTTCTCATAGATTGACCGATCATTTGTCTGCTTTTCATTATTTGCAATCTGTTAAGCATAAGGAAAAGAAAGAAAAAAGAAGAATGTCTTTTGAGCGTTGCTGTGCATGTCGCATACTAGGACAGCTTGATTTATATATGTTCGAACTTGGAGACACATTTACTGCAACATTTTATTATTTATAACATGGACATTCAAGTAAGATCTCTTAACCTGCATTTCTTATACGACGACTTTGCGTTGCAGTATTAATTTATTACTATTTATTTTATTTTATATTATAATGAGCGTTCAAATTATCCAACCGATATACGTTAGCCTTGCGGAGCATATTTGTTTTTATTCTTTCATGTTTCCTCTATAACGATTGTTTACTTTCTATTATATTATCACTGAAGATGGTCGAAATAAATGTGCCGAAACGTTTGAATTAATAATTTAGTTAATTATTATTTTTTGAGCATCTAACACCTGGCTCTGGGTCTACATAGCTAATTTACATTTTAATAATTTTTTATACTTATATACTTATTATATTTATTATACTTAATTTTTATTATAGATACTTATAAAATTTTATAATCACAATGTTGCCGTATATTTAATGATCCCTAATATATACCCCATCATATTTGTTTTAAAGAATTATTTTAAGATTTTAACAGAAACATTTTAATAATATTTTATTAGCAAATATTTGAAAATTGTTAACACTTTGTAAATTTTATCATATAAATATTCACACTTGCAATGTTGAAACATATATTACAATTTCATTATTTAAGTTTGTATCATAATAAATTTGTGTATGATGCTTTTTATATTATCCTAGAATTGTACTTACATTTATGAATTTCAGTTACAATTTCTTGACAATTTTTTAGGTTTTCACAATTAAATATAAAAAATAAATTTCTTTATAGTATTTCTTTTGTAAATAATGCATATAAACAGTAAATATTAATTTAAAAATAATTTTTAAATATGTACTATTTTTTCTTTTATTTTACTACTTTACAAATGATGTTTTTTGTGTATATCCCCAAATTATATTTTATTTTCATTGATATTACAGTCTAAATACGAGTACAAAGCAATTTGTATTACAAATGCATCTGTTGCAGCGATATTTAACATTATAAACGTTAAATATCTAGCGCTATAATTTGCAATATATGTAATTTATAGCGCCTTTCTAATTTACTTTTCAATTTTTATTACGCAATTTCCAGTGCTATCAATATTTTACAAAATAAAAATATTTTTTTGATAAAAACTCAAAGCATTTCTATATTAAAGGAGCGAGAGAGAAAACACTAAAGCGTGCGAGAGAGACAGCTACTGTTTGACAATGAAATCATCATTGCCCCTCTTGCCGCTCGCCCCGCTCAGCATTTGCCCCTCTTGCCGCTCGCCCCGCTCAGCATTTGCCCCTCTTGCCACTCGCCCCGCACAGCATTAGCCCCTCTTGCCCCTCGTCCCTCTTTGCGCATGAGGTAACCTTCTCTCTATAGATCTTGGTATGGTGGAGAGCGTTGTTTCCATTGAACCATTAACTAAGCGAAGAAGAAAAAGAAGAAGCTATGTAACATATTGAAGAGAGCGTTGAAGGAGTGGAGATAGTTCCATTATGGGAAGAGACAGTTTAATATTGAAGTTTAATCATAGATATATATAACTAGATCCAGCATGCATGTTTGGCAGAACGGACAAAGAGGCAAAACATAGGGGAAGATTTCTTTCTTTGTCTGCGCAGGTAGGATGCACAGTCGCTATTGACAGCGATTGTGACAGCCATGTGACGGCCGTTAGGCTTCTTTCAATATCCACACGCACTGCACGTCTTTATTTTTTAACATATTTATATATATGGTATAATAATAGGGTATAATGTTCGTACACATAACACGTAACCATTGAAATATATACCATACTGGAACGAGCACGCCTTTGTTTTCGGCGGACACACAATACGTGTTTACTCGACGGTAGCAAGCAGTCGACTGATTTCATTGGTAATGTGTTGTAACATAACATGGTGTGTCGAATGTGAACGTACGATGGCTTGAAGCCTCAGAACGTGCGCAATAAAAAAATTAAAATATTAATTAATGTAATTTATATTAACATAATTGATTGAAAAATATTGCAAAAACGCAAGTTATTCATTACTTATTAAAAATCGAAACAAATCAATTTTCTTAAGTATTTTATTTAATTTTGGTTTTTAATCATTTGCGAACTTTGAGAGAATATTCTTTGAAATTAAATATTTGGTTGCCCTGAAAAGGGTAGATTATTTTTTTCTCTTGGAAGAGCTTTCTTTATAAAAGGTGTTCAAAGTGACCACCGTCCATTGTGACACAAGCTCTCATGCGTCTCAATAAATTTGTTTGAGTCTTTTCCAGAATATCACTATCGATGGACCAAATGGCATAATGGAGTTTGTTATTTAAATCTTTGACATCTTCGGGAAGCTTTCTGTAAATTATTTCTTTACAATGTCCCCACAAGAAAAAATTCTTCAATTACTAGAAGCATTATCACAACAATATGGCATACACAAACGAAGAATATTATGACATGCTGATGGCACTTGGTGAGTGCCAGGGACAGCATTATGTTGCTGCAAGACAATATGAAGAATTATACCCAAATCGAGCAAAACATCCGTCGGCCAACGTCATACTTAGGGCAGCTCAACGATTGTACGAGAGTGGAAGCGTCTTATTGAATAAAAAAGACTGCGGTAGAGAACGCAACGCAAGAAACGTGCAAAATGTGGAGACAATTCTTCGTGCTGTCGAACAAGAGCCTGAAACTAGTATTTGAGTCATTGCTCGAGAGCACGATCTGTCTTACTCCACAGTACAGAGGATTATGATAGAAGAAAAATTGCACGCTTATCATTATTGCCGCGTGCAAAATTTACGAGAAGAAGACTATCCTCGAAGAAAGACGTTTTGTGAGAATTTTTTGAGAAGAGTAGACGAAGATCCAGAATTTCCGTCTCGTGTGATATTCAGCGATGAATCGCTATTCACACGAGAAGGAATTTTTAATTCTCACAACATGCATGTATGGAGCGATGAGAATCCTCGAGTCACTCGACTCCGAAATTTTCAAGTCCGATGGAAAATCAACGTCTGGGCAGGGATAATGGGCACGAACATACTTGGTCCAATTATTCTGCCAGATATCTTAAATGGCGCATTGTATGAAGAATTTTTGGCAGAAAATATCCCAGATTTTTTGGAAGAAGTTCCATTAGCAGATAGGAATAAAATCATATTCCAACAAGACGGTGCTGGACCACACAATGCCAGAGTCGTTACGAATTACTTGAACGAGCAATTTCCTGGACGTTGGATGGGCCGGTATGGCCCAATATCTTGGCCCGCAAGATCCCCGGACCTTAATCCATTGGATTTTTTCTTGTGGGGACATTGTAAAGAAATAATTTACAAAAAGCTTCCCGAAGATGTCGAAGATTTAAATAACAAACTCCATTATACCATTTGGTCCATCGATAGTGATATTTTGGAAAAGACTCAAACAAATTTATTGAGACGCATGAGAGCTTGTGTCACAATGGACGGTGGTCACTTTGAACACCTTTTATAAAGAAAGCTCTTCCAAGAGAAAAAAATAATCTACCCTTTTCAGGGCAACCAAATATTTTATTTCAAGAAATATTCTCTCAGTTTGCAAATTATTAAAAACCAAAATTAAATAAAATACTTAAGAAAATTGATTTGTTTCGATTTTTAATAAATAATGAATAACTTGCGTTTTTGTAATATTTTTCAATCAATTATGTTAATATAAATTACATTAATTAATATTTTAATTTTTTAATTGCGCGCGTTCTGAGGCTTCAAGCCATCGTACGTTCACATTCGACACACCATGTTATGTTACACATAACCAATGAAATCAGTCGACTGCTTGCTACCGTCGAGCAAACATGTATTGTGTCCGCCGAAAACACGTGTTTCTTTCTTCGAGTAATTCTCATGCGCCAAGTGATCATTAAATAAATTCCTCGTTTTATCGATGAAGTTAGTGAACAGAGTGTGTAAATGTGTTGTGTTTTGAAACGTGAAACGTGAACGAAAGGAAAAATTTTTTCTCGATATGGATCTGTTTCATCGCGGGAGAGAGAGAGAGAGAGAGAGAGAGAGAGAGAGAGAGAGAGAGAGAGAGAGAGAGAGAGAGAGAGAGAGAGAGAGAGAGAGAGAGAGAGAGAGAGAGAGAGAGAGAGAGAGAGAGAGAGAGAGAGAGAGAGAGAGAGAGAGAGAGAGAGAGAGAGAGAGAGAGAGAGAGAGAGAGAGAGAGAGAGAGAGAGAGAGAGAGAGAGAGAGAGAGAGAGAGAGAGAGAGAGAGAGAGAGAGAGAGAGAGAGAGAGAGAGAGAGAGAGAGAGAGAGAGAGAGAGAGAGAGAGAGAGAGAGAGAGAGAGAGAGAGAGAGAGAGAGAGAGAGAGAGAGAGAGAGAGAGAGAGAGAGAGAGAGAGAGAGAGAGAGAGAGAGAGAGAGAGAGAGAGAGAGAGAGAGAGAGAGAGAGAGAGAGAGAGAGAGAGAGAGAGAGAGAGAGAGAGAGAGAGAGAGAGAGAGAGAGAGAGAGAGAGAGAGAGAGAGAGAGAGAGAGAGAGAGAGAGAGAGAGAGAGAGAGAGAGAGAGAGAGAGAGAGAGAGAGAGAGAGAGAGAGAGAGAGAGAGAGAGAGAGAGAGAGAGAGAGAGAGAGAGAGAGAGAGAGAGAGAGAGAGAGAGAGAGAGAGAGAGAGAGAGAGAGAGAGAGAGAGAGAGAGAGAGAGAGAGAGAGAGAGAGAGAGAGAGAGAGAGAGAGAGAGAGAGAGAGAGAGAGAGAGAGAGAGAGAGAGAGAGAGAGAGAGAGAGAGAGAGAGAGAGAGAGAGAGAGAGAGAGAGAGAGAGAGAGAGAGAGAGAGAGAGAGAGAGAGAGAGAGAGAGAGAGAGAGAGAGAGAGAGAGAGATGCGTATACGTATTTGTGTATCGTGAGTGTCAGCTGATCGTAGCGGGCGCTTCACGTAAACACCCGCGTGTAACGGTGAGTTGCGCCGCCCTTGCTTGTTTCTTGTACTCGACTCACGATACGCTTACTATTTTTTTTTATAATTTAAAAATTAAGCTGCGCACAAACTTTTGCAAAAGGAAAAGTTGTCTCAGAATATGCTCAGGAATATGTCCCTTTAAGGACATACGGTTATTTTGAATCACCCTGTATACTTCTTACAAAAAAATATGATATTAGGAAATGGCACCAAGTGGGACTAAAGAACTATGAAAAAACTTCTACACTATTTCTATAAAACTCTTCTATAAAACTCTTCTATAAAATTCTTGTACATAAAGCTGTCGTATATATAATTAATTATATTATATACTATATTTTATCATATTTTACATATATTATACTATATATACTATATACATTATTAGATATACTATATATATTATAAAAAAATAAAAAAAGTATTTAAAAAATAAAAATATTTATTAAAAAACGCAAAAAAACTTGGCGCTGCTACAGTAAACTACATGTTAATTTTATTACTTTGAGGTGTAGCAGCGCCAAGTTTTTTTGCGTTTTTAAATAAATATTTTTATTTTTTAAATATTTTTTTTATTTTTTTATAATATATATAGTATAGTATATGTAACATATGATAAAATATAGTATATAATATAATTAATTATATATACGACAGCTTTATGTACAAGAGTTTTATAGAAGAGTTTTATAGAAATAGTGTACAAGTTTTTTCATAGTTCTTTAGTCCCACTTGGTGCCATTTCCTGATATCATATTTTTTTGTAAGAAATATATAGGATAACTTTTTTTGAAAATTTTAATATATACGACAGGTTTTATTGAAAGGTTTAATATATACGACAATTTTTTTGAAAAGTAAATCAATACTGTTTTGTTTTAGTTATGACAAGAGCGTGTACTTGGCGCCTTTTTTTTACCTTTTTTTAAAAAAGGTAATTTTTTGATAGATATTTCTTTTTTTTAATAATATATATACAACAGTTTTTTTAAATTTAATATATACAATTTTTTTGAAAGGTAAAACACTGTTTTGTTTTGATTGTCATAAAATTGACTGGAAATTATAAATAATGTTGGAACTAATTTAGTATACATAAAACAGAAATATTAAACTTTGAGTTATTTAATTTTATTTATTTTAGACAAATCATACACTAAAGTCTCTAAACAATTGTCACATAAGGCATAGTGATAATTGGTATAATTGTATAAATTTTAATTTTACCATACATTCTGTCAAAAAAGCACATGATTCGAGACTTTAGTGTATGATTTGTCTAAAATAATATACCTAAAATATGATATAAACATTTTCTTACACTTAATTCTCTGCCCACATTGTGATGTGGATAATTTTGTTGTCAACCATAGCGTTAATTACAGAAGGCGACTTATGCTATATTTTTTTAAATATAAAATTGACTGAGAATTATAAATATTGTTGAAACTAATCTAGGATACTCAGAACAGAAATATTAAACTTTGAGCTATTCAATTTTATTTATTTTAGACAAATCATCCACTAAAGTCTCGAATCATGTATGAATAATAACTTGCAAAATAAAAAATTTTCAAAGGTGTAGTAGATACTTACTAAGGCATTCACATTCACCAACATATCACTTATTTCATTTAATACGAATTTCTAACAAATTTGGTCACTCGCACTACACTGCTCTGGATTAATAAGCAGTCTTGAGTGTGCACCAAAGTTACAAAGCAATGTAGTGCGAGTGACCAAAGAGTGACCCCAATAATCGCCCGATTTGCGGCCCTCAAATTTGGAACCAAATAGTACGCTAAATGATAGTTTATGATAAGACATTGATCACAGAAAATTTTTACATTGAGCCTACTTTTCGTTTCGAAAGCCTTGTGTCCACGATGCTAGAACTCAATCCGAGATCTCGGTCCGAGTCCTCGAACAATAATATTTATACTTGGCTGAATATAGTTAGCGTTGTAATCGAGTTACGATTCTTTACGATGATTTTCTGATCTATGTTATAGAAAACTCATATCTTCAAACAACCACCAAGTTGGTTTATAGATATCATCAAGTGATGCACCGCTTGATTTCGAATGTTTTATTTTATTTAGATGGTCCAGATATTGTAATCTTAAATTATTAATTTTTTTTTTGCAATTTCAGTTGTTAGTGGTTGTCCTGTTAATTCTTTGTACTGATTACAGATTATCTGTAAAGCTTGATCTCGTTTCATACGATTATGATAATCAACACTTTTTGTAACATATAAACAAGGATGTTGTTGATATAACATTAATAAAATTTTAACATTTTCCTTATTATATCCATTTTTTATTATAAAAGAAGTTTTTTCTGAAAATCAATTTTATATATTATTATACTTTTCTTGAAAAATAATATGTACCATATATATAAGTTATAATATATTTTTAATGTCTAATTTAATCTGCATTAAAACTAATAATAACTACTTATCTAAATCTTATTAATTATTAATCTTATTAATTTATTTTATTTAAGAATTATATTTCTCTTGTTTTTTCAATTCTATAATTACTTACTAAAATATTATTTATATTGTTCACAGTATCTCGTATCACTATAAGTATCTTATATTTTGTCTTGACAGATAGTAAAAGAAACTAGTAAAATCTAATAACTCGCAATAACTCGTACCGAAAAATGGGACGCAACGCATTTTTTCGTTTGAGCTTCTTATTCGAGTTTTGCATCCAAATTCAGTGTGTACATGATCCGAGTTCTAGTAACTTTCCCTTAGTCCGAGATCTCGGACCGAGTTCTAGTATCGTGGACACAAGGCTGAAGATAGACGATGTCAAAGTTGCTAGGTCAGGTGCGGTATCATGACATATCTCACAAGTAAACTTACGGAACTGTCTGTCGGAACTCACTGATTTTGATGGGACTTTACACACTTGTAGAACTATGACAAATAATCGACATATATTTTTTTTATATCGGTAAAGGTGCACTCTAAAGGGTGAAAACTACCCCTTAGATGTGAGTTTTAGCTAGAATTCGTATAGAATCTGCGTTTGAAAAGATGGTAAAATGGATTTAAGGGGTTTCTGAGGTCACTAATTACGAATCCGAGGCTAAAATTTCACAATTCAAAATGGCATACATTGACTAATTAACAATTATTAATCGATATGCACAAAAATGATCATTTACACGTTTGCCTAACCTAACCTAACTCAAGCAGGGCAGGGGAGAGTTCAATACAGTAATTAACTGACAAACTTGGAATCGGAGAGGAGTTTGTCAGTTTATTAACATATTAGATCTACGATTTTCGATTTTGAAATTCTATGTTCAGAGTCGTAATCAGCGATCCCAGAAACGTGTAAATGATCATTTTTGTGCATATCGATTAATAATTGTTAATTAGTCGATGTCCGCCATTTTGAATTGTGAAATTCTAGCCCCGGATTCGTAATTAGTGACCTCAGAAACCCCTTAAATCCATTTTACCATCTTTTCAAACGCAGATTCTATACGAATTCTAGCTAAAACTCACATCTAAGGGGTAGTTTTCACCCTTTAGAGTGCACCTTTACCGATATAAAAAAATATATATCGATTATTTGTCATAGTTCTACAAGTGTGCAAAATCCCATCAAAATCGGTGAGTTCCGACAGACAGTTCCGTAAGTTTACTTGTGAGATATGTCATGATACCGCACCTGACCTAGCAACTTTGACATCGCCTATCTTCGAAATGAAAAGTAGGCTCAATGTAAAAATTTTCTGTGATCAATGGGTTTGTTCGTTTTAGCTACACTGGGGCTGCTCTGGGTCTGCTCTACACAGGATAATACAGGACAGATAAATAGTTTGTCCTGTATTATCTTGTTTAGAGCAGACCCAGAGCTGCCCCAGTGCAGCTAAAACGAACAAGCTTAGTGTCTCATCATGAACTATCATTTAGCGTACTATTTGGTTCCAAATTCGAGGGCCGCAAATCGGGCGAAATTTCACCTCTTTTTGGGGTCACTCTTTGTTAGACCGAATTTATTATTATTACTTTTTTATAACACTTTCTGATCTGAAAGGTTATGTAAAAATGTCAAATCGTAAGTGCGCGCCGTGCGGCTTCTCAGCGCCATCAGCGCAACGTCAGAAATCGGAAACTGGACATTTTAGCTGGACATCCTAGGAAAATGACAATTATTTCAACATTTCGACTTTGGATTATTATAACTTTTTTTCTACAGCACCTACAGTAAAAACAAGCATACTTTTCTTATGTAATTTGGGTATCCGCTATCGATTGAGCCTATTATCAACTCAATCGGCCCAGCCGTTATTGAGATCCGATAATCTCGGCTCGTCTCAACTTTCGGGTTTGCGTAAAGAGACACGGTCGGTTTTGCGCTTGCGTTGCGCGCTGCGCGTGAACTTGGCGCGAGACACTACCGTGTCTCTTGATGTTAATACATGTTTGACATCCAATGAAAAAGATAGAATAGAAATATATATTTGCGTTAATTTGTACCGTTAAATGAAATGTACTCGAAGGCAGGGCAAAATATGGAAGCTGATAAATCGTAAATTTTTTTTAGAAATATTCCGTTAAATAGAATACAGAAAAATGTACCTTATTACAACACATACTCGCATACATAACATTTAAAAATTCTATACAAAATATATAATAATTACAAATATTGAATTTATTACATTTCATATATAATAAATGTAAAAACCGCTTATGAAATATAAATTGTAATTATAACATTATTGGCAAAAATAATTTTCATAATAATTATTATTATAACGCTTGCAGCTATACAGCTATCGAACATTATTACATCAGATTCCGTAATCTTAAAAATCCCGGCTAATAATTTTTTTTTTTTTTTTTTTAAATAATTTTCTAAAAAATGTTTTAAAAATATGAATAAATAAGAAATTTTTTCTCAGAATTTTTCATAAAATAAAATTATAAAAAATTCTTAAAATTTTCTAGGAAATTATGAGATGTTTTTTCACCAGGGCTGTTTTACCAATTTCTTTAAAATATATTTTACTTTTTTTTGGCTGTGTAAAATGAAAAAATCCTTTTTTGTAATTAAAGTACATATATTAATACAGTACGGACGGTCGATTTGAAAGGATTTTTTATTCTTCGAAAAATAGAAGGTAAAATAGATCGGTACCTGTTACCTTCTATTTTTCGTACTTTAATAACAGAAAAAAATTTTTTATTTTACAAAGCCAAAAAAATCTATTTAAAAGAAATCGGTAAAATAGACGACTCCAAGATTGTTTTAAAATCTTATAACTTTTATTTGAAACATTTTTTTCAAAAATGCTTTATTTTCGAGATATTTGCTCGTTGCGGGACTTTTGGGACACCATATATGTGTGTGTGTGCATGTGTTTGTGTGTCAAATTAAGAAAACTATATCTTAGAATAAAATAAATGGTGTATTTAATTAAATTAGCTAATACAATGTGTGTATTATACAAAAAATATATGTATATATCAATTATAATTGTCTTATCAAAATACTTTTTATATTTGTTTGGTTCTGCTGCTATTTACAACCATCTTTTATTTCTACTGATAAAAAGTTAATACTTTTAAAATAGTTGTGAATATTTTAAAGGCAAGATTGCCCAAAAAATGAATGAAAATCTTATGAGATATTTCCTATTTTAAATTACAAGTTAAGTATCATAATATCAATTCAAGACCAAAAAAATCAATGTTACGATCTATGTCAGTACAACATCAACAATTTGTTAATCAGAGATATTATAATAAATAACTGAAGGAAATAGGAATTGCTATTTCTATTGATTTTTATCTTGTTTTTGTGCAATTATAATAATAAAAATTCAAAAGCAGAAATATTAACTTAAGAAATATTATTAAACTTTATGGAAGATTTTGGATTTTTTCGTCATCTCGGATATTGCTTCAATATCTCGAATCGGTTGATTCACTTGATTTTACTTCACTTAGATCTCTCGCTCAGATGAGCAAAAAATGTCAAAATCAAAATCTTTTATGTAAAGTATGAAAATTCGTGTACCTCATAATGGCTCACAAAAGTAATTCAATGAGAAATATGCCATTGTCGCCGCACACACACACACAAAGCGTATCTACCATTTTGCCGTTTAAAATTTGCTAGAAATAGGTAAAATAAAAAAAATATGTTAATAGCAATTCTGCACATTAATAAAATATTAATTGCAAATTGTGTTGCGCTTCGAAAATATTCAATTTTGTGAGAGTATATATTTTTATTCATATTTACGTTTTATTCACAGATTTTACAATATTTACATTTTACGCAATATATCGTGTAAATGCGTACGCGGCTAAGCATGGGTGCGTTCCTTGAAAATCCAATGTTCTTTTTTGTCGACGACGCAAAACCGATTCTGCCAATCTTCCGACCTCTTGAATACGGTCATTCAGACAAGATCGTGGAATTGATGGATGCCGAATGCGACACGGAGACCACCTTTCCTGTACATTTTCCACGCGGTTCGTACAAACGGCATTGTAGAGGAGTCGAAAATTTTAGATCGATTCGTAGAAACGCTAAATGGCACAACGAGAGATCAAAAAATTTCGCTCGCACAACTTTAAACAATTATAAGGCAAGTAAACACAAAGGTCAATTAAAAGTGTAAAAGTTAATTGTACCATTTAATTTGATATTTGAAATATATCTCTCGATTGATTATAGATTCGAAATGGGAATTATAGCGGAGGAAAAGCGTTGCGAAATAATCACAATTATGTCGACGTATACATCGATATAGATTACGATTCGGAGGAACCTTATAAGAATTTAGATCTCTCCAAATCCGCTTTCGCCACTAAATACAAAGACGACTACTACACCCAATACGTTGCTTCTCAAAATACAATTGGACATTCTCGGAAAGAACGTTTTGCACAGTATGATTATTCAAGAGATTTCGAATCGCCATTTGCGCGAAGCAATCGCGCACATCAAGGAGAAAACACTTTTTCACAAAGATATACTGATAAAGATGAGAGGAATCTTCATGAAATTCACACTGTTGACGTTCAACCGAGACAAACAAAGATTCTCTCGAAAACGGATGAAATTTATGATTATGAGGCGGGTGAGTTATTTTTATAAAATATATGAAACTTTAATACTTAAACTTTAAACCTTAATAATCATAGATTTGGAAAATTAGATCTTGTTAATGTTAATGAATAAATTTTTAAAAATTTCTTCTCTACGCTTTTATTAATCTATTTTATACGTTAATCTTGTACAGAATTTAGAAAGACTCGTAATATGGAACACCAAGATATTTTTTCCGATGCTGTTGATTCCAACGTGCTTCCGAAGAATGATTTCTGGGACTTTGTACCATTGGAAAACGAAGAAAATCGTGAGGAATTAACGTTTTCAGATCCGGATAGTGTAAAGAACCACAGTGGTTCGCAAAGAATAATGCCGCAAAGAAAAAGATTACATAATTTTAATACGCAGCAAAAACGTGATATTGTCGATTTTGAGAAAGAAGAATCCGAGAATATGCAGCAGAATAACAGCCAAGAAAATTTCTCGCCAAAAACTTGGACTGGAAGCGCGAGATATCAAAGTAGAAAAAGTGATGCAATGACAGAGACGCCCAAAGTTTTGCAATTGAATATGCAAAACACGAATTCTCCACAAGTTCGACCTGTAAAAACATTTATCGATGAACAAATCTCGAACACGAGTTCCGCGAAAAAACGTAAGTGTTATAAAATGTAAAGATCTCTTTTATGCCGACTCCGTTGTGAACATTTAATAAAGTTTGAAGAAGCGCTAGCAGATGTCTTTATAATAACGATATTCCAATTCAAATTTATGTGTTTCACAAACGTTGCATGTTTTCTTATTCTTACAATTTTTTATTATCAGGCTAGTTTTTATATGTATATTAAGGTCTAATTAGAGAAGAGAAATAATAAGAAAAGAATATATTTAGAAAATGTATTAAACTTTTATATTTTAAAAATAATATAGACACGAGGTGTGCTTTTAGAAGAACGCTTTCTATTTATCTGTTAATATTTCTTAGTTAATATTCTTATCACTTTTAATTTTAACTTTAGTCAAAAGACACGAATAAATGTATTTTACTGATTCATTCCATCATCTTCTGTAAATAATATTTCATCTTCTTTTATAGATTTAAGCAAGGCAAAGCCACGTTCAGCGATTGAACGAAAAAAGAACATTAGCTCCTCAACAGTTGTGCACAAAAAAGAAACTGTGAATGCTATTTCTGCTCGAACAAGTGCTGACGATCGTCGGTATCGCAACAAATTCGTCAATAAGCTTTCCAACAAATTTTCTAATGAAATGGTACGATCGGCAAAAACGTTTAAGCGCATCGCAGACTCGAAAAGCGACGAGCGAGCGTACAAAGCAAACGAAAGAAATAACACGACTCTTCATCGTGGAAATTTGGGGAGTAGTAAAATCGATCGGAGGAATGTGTCTATTTCGCGATCAACACTCGAAGAGGAAGTGGGAAAAACCGAGAGGATATTTTCTTTGAGAATGACAGGTACTCCACTGCGTACAAAAGTAGAAAAAGAAAAGAAGAGGAACTTATCCAGATTACCCATACGAACGTGGAAACGTTTGAGAACGAAAGAACCCGCTGCATTACGTCTTGAGAGTAACATAATAAATGAGAAGATTAGCCAAAAGCTACAAAAAATTAACATTGAGGTTAAGAATTCAAAAGATCACTCGAAGAGAGTAGAAGATAATGAAGTGCGCGAGGCAGCTGAGGACGATTGCGCAACCGCAAATCGCAGCGACATAAAGCAGAACATTCGTTTCAGAACAGGATTATTCGGTGCCGATAAACCAAGATTGACTTCCTCCAATTTGAAGGATTTGAATCCAAAGAGCTTAAATACAACGAAGAGAATATACGCGAAACGGAACAAAAAAATAAACATTAAATAAAGATCTGCGAAATATTCTAAAGTAAAATGTAATGCGAGTAACATAAGATAATATCTTATATTAAAATATTCTCAAGCAAGGCTCGTTTCCTTTGAAATAACTTTACGTCAATAAAACCAGTTTTTCACAAAATCCTTTACTCGTACACAATAAAAATATATTTTGCAACAATTTTTTTCATTTTATACAAAATTTTTCCAAAAAAGTTATTCCAAAAAAATCAGAACAATCGAGTATTTTTACATTGACGATTAAAGAAATATTCAGTAAAATTGGAAAAAATAAAGCAAAAAAATTTAATCAATCTGCAATTTTTTTGATCGGCATCGTTCTGTTTGATCGAGAATGAAAAACCGCATAAAACGAGATGCGCATAATTGTGTGCATGTAATAGGGCTGTGCACGATGGGTCACCTCAAAAGAAGACCCTCGAATGATACCAATTATGCCATCAACGTACTATGCGTTTCCCCCCTTGTCGACTGATTCTGTCACAGCACAGTCACTTTGCCCGCATGTCAACCCCCGCTTGCGTAACCACCCTATAAAGAAGGAGCGGCTTCGTACGCGATAATAATACTACGTCACGCGATTCCCTCTCGCTGGGGTCCGCTGGCCGCGATCTCAAGAGATCAGAAGGGAAAATATGTAATTGTCCATATTTACCCTTGCACCCGGCGCATACTTGACAACAACACAAACCCTCCCCCCCCCCCAACATGTATAGTAGATGTCGATTTCATCCATACGCTCGTTGCGTATCTGCAATAAATCGAATAAATTCACTTTATCGTCTCGTAAAATGATGCATCTTGCGCGCCACTTTGTAACATTCGAATTGAATGTTTAACATAAATTTATCCGTGTTATGAAATGAAAACACAGCGATAAATTTAACACAAAGTTGTGTATCGTGAAACTCGCAGAGATTATATACCGGTTTCGATCGGTGTGCTTTTGTTTTTATGTTTCGATCTTAAATCATCGGAAGGAGAAAAGAATGCGAGGACACACAACTTGGCGGAGAGAAAGCACCGAGCAAAAAAAACAGAGTGATGACGAGAGAGAGAAAAGCGTTAAAAGAGATGGAGGCGGCGGCGGCGGCGGCGGCGGCGACGGGGCGCCCCGTGTGCGAAGCCGAGCCGCCTGGAGCCAGTTGGAGGCGGATAATCAAATAACCTGCACGCACCGTATAAATTATCAATCAGGGCGCGATTGTGTAACCCCAACAGAGGGAGCCATCCGTGTCGGTAAGGGTTGTTACACATCGACGTCGTGAGTGTGGCCGAGAGGAAGGGGAAGCGCGGAAGGAGTGGCGGATTGTGTGCGATCTCATCGTCGTTCGCGTCGTCGTCGTCGCCACCGCCGTCGTGTTGAGTGACCCCACGAGCGCGCGCGACAGTTATCTTCCCTTCGATGCGTGGGTGTGCGTGAGTTGACGCCCCGCAGTTCGACATGGGGTGACGAAGAGCGACGCGTGCTGTAAGTTGGGGATGATCGCCCTGTCGCAAAATGGGTAAGGTGCGTCGCACGTGTGCACGAGATCCCGCAGATACGAGATCACTAAACCCGAAAGCAGACAGCGTCGAGTTATCCGGGAGATGGGAATTGACACGAGACGAGATTTGGATCCTATGTATTTATCTAGAGAGAACCGCTTTTTAATTCACAGAGATGAGAGATAGAGATAATAGTTCGGAATTATGGAGTATGCAAAGACCATTATTAATGATATAATCGCAAAAGTAATTTTATATATAAAAAAGAAAAGAAAAGTAAATAAAGAAAGACTCGTTCGATTTAAAAATTAAAGGAAATATTAAAGAGCTTAGAGCCACAGATCTTCGTGTGCCAAAAAACAATCATTTATTATAAAATTAATTCAAACGTTTTGGTCTGATATCAGACCATTCTCGGCGATATACAAGATAATAAATGAAGCGTTACACATTGCACTTCGACAAAATAGTATATGTTTGCAATTCGACACTTAGTAAAAATTTCGCAAAATAGACGCTACATTACAATCCGACAAAATACAAGTGCAAAATAAAATATGTCGGGTGGCTATGTTGTTAAGGAAAATGTTCAAAATTAAAAGATTAATAACATGCCCCGATAGGAAAATATTTATAAAATTATACGATGAAATCTGAATGAAATGTGTAATGTTACAATTATATCACTAGATTGAAAAAGATATATATGTAAAAATTTTTATTTTTTATAAAATATTAATAAATACGTAATTTATTTCTAAATAATATTTTAGCAAAATAGCCGCGAATTATCTTACAATTAGCGAAATAATTTGTAAAATTAAATTAAATTAAAAAATAAAAATTGTTATATGTGCAAAAAAAAAATAAAAAAAAACATAATAATTGAGAAATATATTTGCTTGTTTTATTATTTTTAAGAATATTATTTATATTATTTAAGAATATAATTGGAAAAAAAGAAAAGAATTAATTAATATATATGCTCAAAAAATATGCATATATTCCTAAATTATAATTTTGAAATATTATAACACGAAATAAGACACATTTAAAATAGCAATTTTTGGTACAGCAAAAATTTAAATAAAGAATCAAGCAATTTTTATTGAATAAATTTGTCGCTAGAGATCTGAAACAATTAGATTATATTATAGGCGGTAATAAAAAACCCAAAAATGCAATGGATTTTTTTTCAGAATTTTTAGCTGAATGCAAAAAACTTTGAACGGAGGAATTTTTTTTAACAAAAAAGTTATTTCACTTGAATTTCGGGCATTTATAGCAGATGCTTCTGCACGAGCATTTGTACTAAATCATTACGGGCATATGTCACATAATCCGTATTCAAAATATAAGATCATTAGCGTTCTATGTGATAAAGGTCATTTTTTCGTCGAGTAATGAGATGTGTTTTGATAAGGAATATCGGAAACAAAGCGATGAAGATTATCATAAAGCAGGTGATACACCTACAACTTTTCTTTTTCAAGATATTGTAACACAAGCTCCATTTAAGCATATGCCCTTTGGTATAGTAAAAACATTAAATGTCTTTATCACTGGTAAATACGGAAAAGAAACAAAGTTATCGAAACATCAAATTGATATCGAACAGATTGAATATTTTTTTTTTATTATCCTCAGGAATTCAATTGCAAGCCCAGATTAATTTCAGAATACAGAAATTTTAAAGCAACATAATGTTGTCAGTTTTTTATTTATATAGGTGTTGTGTTATTTAGTATTGTCGGGTAAAATGCTTATAATCATATTTTATTGTTACATGCAATTATAAGATGTCTATGTAATAATTCATCTGAAAAAATAGTACATTTTTCCGAACTTGCAATAAAATCCTACATACAATATGACAATATAATTTTTACTAAAATACTCGGAAACCTAATCAGTAATTGCAACAAATAGTCCGAAGAGCGTCAGCAAAAAATAAAATTTCTAAAAAATAATGAATACTTCTGAATTCGGAGCGTCACCGTCAACAAAATGCACTGTAATGTGGACTCGTTTCAAAAAATATCTCTAATTGTAAATAAAAAATTTGTTTAAAAATTCGATACCGTTTAAATTTAAAATTTAGTTCACACAAGAACGATAATTGTTGCATTTTTTTAAATGGTACTATTTGTACTATAGATATAATATTATCTCGACGATTCTTATTTTATATTTGTAATTTTAATCTCACAAAAGACATTTTTAATGTCGATATAAAATTCTCGACAATTTGATGTACACAAAAGTTCTAAATTATCTAAAATAAGAAATTTAATTACAATAATAGGCAATTTTAAATCAAAATGTTATAGAATAGGAATGCCTACATGGAAGATAATTAATGATGAAAGAAGTTATTAGGAGTACAAATTAGTTCGGTCCGTTTTCAAAAGATAGCTTTGGCTGTTGTGAATGGTTCATAGTGACAGCAGATTTTGGCGGTTTCAGAGAGGTTAGACATCTGCTAATAATATTCAGTTTATATCGCTTTGAGTTTCATACAAAAACCTTGATTTTTACTGTGTTCGAAATGTCGAATTTTGTGCTAACCAAGCAGCATTTGCGGGAGGTTTTAATTTTCTGCTTTAATTGGAAGAAAAGTGCAGCTGAAGCCCATCGAATGCTTGTCGAAGTTTATGGTGACACTGCTCCAACTGATAAATCATGTAGGGAATGGTTTCGACGTTTCAAGGATGGAGATTTCAGCGTTGAAGACAAGCCTCGCTCTGGACAACCAAAAAAATTCGAAGACAAAGAATTAGAGGCATACTCGAAGAAGATCAGAGTCAAACGCAAGAGGAGCTTGCAGGATCATTGGGAGTAACTCAACAAGCCGTTTCTGTACGATTGAGAGCCATGGGAATCATACAAAAACAAGGAAATTGAATGCCTTATAAACTCAAACCGAGAGACGTTGAAAGGCGATTTTTCACTTGCAAGCTGCTGATTTAAAGGCAACAAAGAAAAGGTTTTTTGCATCGGATTGTGACTGGAGAGGAAAAGTGGATATTCTACGACAACCCCAAGAGGAAAAAATACTACGCTAAGCCCGGTCAATCGTTGCCATCGACCTCAACATCAACACCAAAGCCGAACATTCATGGTTCGAAGATCATGCTCTGTATCTGGTGGACCAAAAGGGTGTTGTTTACTATGAGCTGCTGAAATCTGGCGATTCCATTACGGGCGATCGGTATCGGCTTCAATTGGTTTGTTTGAGCCGTGAATTGCGAGAAAAACGGCCGGAATACGAGCAAAGACATGATAAAGTTATTCTTCTTCATGACAACGCTCGGCCTCATGTCACAAAAGTCGTAAAAAAATATTTGGAAACGCTCAAATGGGATGTTTTACCGCACCCGCTGTATTCTCTGGACATTGCTCCTTCTGATTACCGGCTGTTCCGAAAGATGCAGCACGATTTGGCAGGTCACCGGTTCACTTCTTTCACAGAAATCGAAAATTGGCTCCAAACTTGGATCGCCTTCAAAGACGAGTCATTTTTTCGAGATGGAATTCGAAAATTGGTTGAGAGATGGGAAAAAGTAGTAGCCAGCGATGGACAATACTTTAATTAATCTGTTCATTCATTTTGTTTTGAAATAAATGCATTTTTGAACACAAAAAAACGGACCGAACTAATTTGTAATGAAGATATTTGTACTGAAAATGCTAAATATATTATATCTGAAATGTTACATATTGATCAAAGTTTAACAATATATTACTAAGTAGGTAATTATATATAATTGTTATTGATCAATTGAAGAAAAATACTATTTCACGTAATATCTATAAATATTATATATAAAATATAATTAATTATTTTTATTCTTTCTTTACACATACTCTTGATAAATTGTTTCTTCAATTTCTATTAGAAAAGAAAATAATTAATGAAAGATAATATAAAATACAAATTTGTTGTTTTCAATATTTCACATTAACAATTAACATTTTTCAATTATTTTAGCATGGATAAATAGCTAAAAAGAAAAACAACTAAAACTAAAATATATATATCAACGGATGAAAAGAAATATAAATATAAGAAGAAAAAGAAAGATGATAAAAATGTATATAAGCAATGTTTGAATGTACTAGAAAAGCAATGGTTGAAAATCATGAAGAAGAAAAATTAGAAAAACATGATAGAAATTCAGAAACAGATGAAGATAGTGCGCGGATGAAAATGAGCCGAGAAAAATAATGACAAAGAATAATGAGAATGTACATGGTTCAATAACCTTTTCTGCTAAATGTCGAACAGTGTCATTGAATATACAAAAATATGTCTACATACAAAAAAGTTGAAGCATCGGATTTACAATTAGTTCAAAATCAATTGTGCAATCCTCCTGATTTTATGTCACATTCTTATAGTAATGAACCATAAGTGCCAACATCTATAGTTTTTAATAATTTTTTGTCACAAAATTATAAATCAGCAACTATATGCTCATTCCAAACTTTGCTAGATTCAATTAAGTACAATTTATTATATTTTATACTAATTTGTGTAAATATTTTATTATAGAGAAGTTTTACAGTAATAACGATATATTAAACCCACAGTAGAACAGCATTGTAATAGTAATACAGTACAAATAAAGATTTTGCAACAAGAATTTGTATAAAAAGTAAATTAATTTAAATATACTAACAATAAGTAAATGCATATAAATTCTGTAAACTTTATTGACGAATATTTTCAGCATTATTCAAGCAGGTTTCAACGCAATAAATATTCAGGTACAGTATACTGATTATAATCTTTATTTTCTATTATTATATAAATAAAATTAAAATATTTATGTAACTAATAATATCTTTATATCAATTGTGCAGGAAGCAATAGCAGCTAGATGAGATACAGCTACAGTTGAGACAGAATGTAAATTTATTTCCCAAAAAACCAGAACTTTTCCAATTTAATTTAATTCAATCTCGCAAATGTTTAGATAAATTTGATAATTGCTCTGTTGAAAAATAACAAAACACCGTAAATACATAGCTTGAAGCACTTAAAAAATGAATAATTTTATATTAGATTTTTATATTACAAAACTGTATATTTGTAGATTTCGTATTTTGTTCTCTTGGGTGGATTTAGCTCTAAAGAATGCGTTTCTATTATCATCAAAGAAAGCATCGCAGACGATTTCTCTGTAAATACATGTTAAAATGAACAAGAAATAATACGGAAATACTATTGCAATTACAAGTCGAAAACTAACAAAAGCTATAAATGTTATTTAATATCGCATAAAATTAATGTTGTTATGCTTTTCTTAAAAAAAATGTATTTCAGAAGCCTTAACAAAAAATAATAATTTTCCAAAGCCGTATACTCCAGATTTAAAAGATGCCATAATTAAAGGTCTTAGCAATGCGAAACAGCGAGTTAAAAATAAAAAAAAAAAAATTTTTTTTAATGGAAGAAAAAAAAGGAAAGTTAACAAAACAAATTAAAGGAAATTTAAATGTGTTAAACTAATATAATAATAATAGTGTTCTACACAATAATTATTTATATAAAATTATATGTACAAAATTACTTTATAAAAATTAAATAAATACAAAATTTATTTAAATAGTTATGTGTTACAAACTATTCATGTAAAACTTTTTTTAAATTTAAAATTGCAGACATTTAAATAATTAAATTTAAATTTAAATATTTTATTTAAAATTGATGCAAGTATTATAAAATGTTATTGCTACATTACATTGTTGCAAATTTTGAAGGTTATAATTTTGCCTTTAAATATTAAAATAATTATACAATATTTACACTTTAAATTAAATTTGTCAAATTTTGAACAAATATTATTTAGAAATTGTATTCCGAGAGAAAACCATTGCGTTATGGCGAATCATCTTGATGCAATTATTGCAGAATTTCTATTTATTTCATGATTGTATAATGTTTGAGTAATTTTCCTCAAATCAGAGTATGTGAGTTGTGACGTTAACGTGAAGTTGGTTCGAATTCGTAAAATTAATATTTGTTACATTGACGAGACGCCTCGATCACGCGCGACAGGAGCGAGGTAGCAGTGGGCTATATAACATACTAGAGTAAACCTTGAAAGAGTGAGGACGGTCTACTGTGGAAGAGAGAGAGCTATATTGGACGGGGATGTCGTTCTCATGTTTTGTTTTCGTTTTTAATATCCCCATATTATATACGCTAGTAAATGTGGAAGGAGGACAGACATCCCTGCTACTATTGCTATCCTTGGACCGCGACCTACACATTGGTTCGTATGGGAAAGGCTCACTCCAGTATGTTATATAGCTCACTGACAGAAACAAGCAAATAGCCGGAGCCAATTAAGTCTCGAAGGGAATCACCATTCCGCGATGCCTGCGGCATCGACGTATCAAAATTAATCGGTACGGCGACTAATTCTCCTCAAGCTCACTGGGATACTTCACTGTGCGTATACATATTGTTATAATTTTTTAAATTAACTTTTTAAATAAATTTTTTAACCTTTACGAATCCTTCTCTTTACAAACTCTTTCTTCTCATTTCCCCATCGCGTGTCTTTTCTTTTCAAAGCAAAATTAAATTAAAATGTTGCCGAGTAATCTTTGCGAATTTTGCTAAATGTGAAACACGTTATGTAAACGTTGTCGTCGTCGTCGAAAGTCGTCGAGACGTTAAGAAATAAATTCGGGTCGCACGCGTTCCGTTACGCCGTGAAGCGGAATACACCTATTAAGCGACGCAGCCACGCGCCTCGAATAGAAAAAGAGAGAATCCCGGGGGAGACTAAATAGTTTTCTATAGCCGCAGGCACAGTGCGCAATTGTGCATCGTGCCACACGTCGCCATACGTGCGACACTGGGATATAGTCGCGTAATGTTCTCACGTTTAAACGTCAATGTGCAGAGATGCGATCGTCGGGAGCACCGCCAAAAGTTAGGCGCTTCGTAGGGCCACTCGACGACTCGAGGACGATTGGTGTAGCAGCAGTACCGAGTCCGCAGAGTCGATAAATGACTCGATAAACGAGAACTAGAGAGATTCAGCCTTATTTATTTATCGCGGCCGATCGATGCCGGCTGGCGGCCAGAGCATATCTCGCTTCCACGGCTTCTCGCACGTAAATGGCCGCGGGCCTTTATTTAATAAGTTGTTATAAATTAAAGAGCTACCGCATATTAAACCATCTCACGGCATATTTATAGTGATTCTTAAGAGAGTACATACCGGGAGTACCGGGTGTATGGTTAGGTAAATCATCACAGTGCAGTACGCCACGCACACCAGTCCGCCGCGCGTTTCGCACGTACACAATCTCTTCCTCCCCCCTGTGGCCTGCTTTATGAATTTATCTTCAGCGATGAAACGACAAACGGTTTTAATTGCCGCTCCGGGCATCTGATGATCCGGCGCGATCTCCTCCTCTTCTACCGCGGATACTACAGGGATCTTATTCGATCGCCTCGTTATCTACGTCTCGATTCCTCTCCGACGACGATAAGAGAGAGAAAAACGTTCTTTTCTTCTTTCATTATTATTTTGTAATAATTTAAGCATGTAAATGCCGCTCTTTTATTCATGTATCAAGTACACGGAAAAAGCTTCAAGTGTGTTTTTGTAATAAAACAATTGATATAACGGAAATATAATTTTTTATATTTTTAATATAATCATTTAAATAATTGTTGTTGCGATGGAAAAAAATATACATAGATATGTTATCGAAAAAGTGTGCTCCAAAAAAGTTTTACGTATAATTGTTTTTCTAATAAAAAAATTATTTTTAAAGTAGAAACACAATAAATCAATGGTATTTCTAATGTAATTAGTGAAGAAAAAACTTTTTCTTCTCTTTTTCAAATAAAGTAGTAAAACCTTTGTAAAATCGACTATAACGCGTATTCGCGATGATAATGATCGTTCGAAATTCCGATAGGGTAACTTAACACGCTTAAACCGGGAGAAGACGACGGTATCGGGGTTATTCGATAGTTGGCGTTAACAGCATTTGACCCCGAAGCGCTTGTTCCCGGTTTGTCGGAGACACTAACAATGCCTTATGTCGGCGTTTCGCTACTCGTGTCACGCGCGTACGCGAGTTCGAAGCGACGGAACGTGTTCCTCGTTCCTGGAGAGTTTCCGCTATAATCCGATCATTTCGGGACGATCCCCTTCCTACCACTCACTCACCCACACACTCTCTCTCTCTCTTTCTCTCTCCTTCTTGCTGAGAGATCCACGAAATTCTATTGTCGTCGTTCTTGGAATGGCACGCGGCAGAATTTGGCCGCGTTACCATTGCAAATGATACAAACGATCTAATTTCGCCATCGTAATGAGAAGCTTGTAGGGAAAAATCTTCTCCTAACATAAACATTTCTCAAATTTGGTTAGAAGCATTTTCTGGGAGAACACATCCATATCGAATCTGCCCTTTCTCGCCTTGTATCATTATAATTCCGCGTTTACTAATCCCTCGTGCAACATACGAGTGGAAAAGGAGTGGTAGAACTTAAAGCATGCCGACGTCGTCGTAAGTCATCCCAAGGCAAGGAACCGAGAGCGAACATCGAGAGAAAGAAAGACGGGAAAGTGTCCCCGAAAATCGTGAAATCCACGCGGCACAACAGTCGCGCGGTCCGAGAGGTGGGTTAATATATTTTATCTACTGCGACCAGCAACACGGCGTGGGGATATATCCTTACCGAGGTGCCGGGGCTTTTATATACCACGTACTGGTATTTATGTGTCGCCGCCTTGCCTAAGCGTTTGATATATGAACTATGAAAGGGGGAAAGGAATGATGTAGGAGAGGAGGAGAAGACGCGACGAGGACGATGTACCTCTCGTCTGCCTCTGCGCGTTCGCCTACGATATATGTTCTTTTGACAATGCGAGAAGAAAGCTCGGAGAGGAGTGAGAGAGAGAGAGAGAGAGAGAGAGAGAGAGAGAGAGAGAGAGAGAGAGAGAGAGAGAGAGAGAGAGAGAGAGAGAGAGAGAGAGAGAGAGAGAGAGAGAGAGAGAGAGAGAGAGAGAGAGAGAGAGAGAGAGAGAGAGAGAGAGAGAGAGAGAGAGAGAGAGAGAGAGAGAGAGAGAGAGAGAGAGAGAGAGAGAGAGAGAGAGAGAGAGAGAGAGAGAGAGAGAGAGAGAGAGAGAGAGAGAGAGAGAGAGAGAGAGAGAGAGAGAGAGAGAGAGAGAGAGAGAGAGAGAGAGAGAGAGAGAGAGAGAGAGAGAGAGAGAGAGAGAGAGAGAGAGAGAGAGAGAGAGAGAGAGAGAGAGAGAGAGAGAGAGAGAGAGAGAGAGAGAGAGAGAGAGAGAGAGAGAGAGAGAGAGAGAGAGAGAGAGAGAGAGAGAGAGAGAGAGAGAGAGAGAGAGAGAGAGAGAGAGAGAGAGAGAGAGAGAGAGAGAGAGAGAGAGAGAGAGAGAGAGAGAGAGAGAGAGAGAGAGAGAGAGAGAGAGAGAGAGAGAGAGAGAGAGAGAGAGAGAGAGAGAGAGAGAGAGAGAGAGAGAGAGAGAGAGAGAGAGAGAGAGAGAGAGAGAGAGAGAGAGAGAGAGAGAGAGAGAGAGAGAGAGAGAGAGAGAGAGAGAGAGAGAGAGAGAGAGAGAGAGAGAGAGAGAGAGAGAGAGAGAGAGAGAGAGAGAGAGAGAGAGAGAGAGAGAGAGAGAGAGAGAGAGAGAGAGAGAGAGAGAGAGAGAGAGAGAGAGAGAGAGAGAGAGAGAGAGAGAGAGAGAGAGAGAGAGAGAGAGAGAGAGAGAGAGAGAGAGAGAGAGAGAGAGAGAGAGAGAGAGAGAGAGAGAGAGAGAGAGAGAGAGAGAGAGAGAGAGAGAGAGAGAGAGAGAGAGAGAGAGAGAGAGAGAGAGAGAGAGAGAGAGAGAGAGAGAGAGAGAGAGAGAGAGAGAGAGAGAGAGAGAGAGAAATATGTTTATTTTCGTATGACAAACGTAATTACGGTTGCACCGAAATATATACCAATATATATATAAGTATATATATATATATATAGAGTGCTTCAAAACTTTTATATCTTCCAGATATTTTCAATCAAAATTTCTAGAAGTAAAGGACATTTAAAGTCAAAATTTGATTAAGAAAGAATTAAAAAAAAATAAGCTACTTAAGTTTCAAATATTATTAGTGGAAAATGTGCTGAAAAGAAATAAAACGCTAATTGGCCGATAAAGGCAATTAAAATAATCGATATTTGTAACAAAAATTGTCTGAATCTTGATAAAATATTTTGAGAGTTCTCTTTGATTCCTTCGGACAAAAAAATTTGTTTAAAAAAATTTTAAGTTTTTTCAAGCAATCTTGAATATATCTGCAAAAAAGTTATAATATATTTCACTCTTTTATTACTTTCTCTTATTTTCAATTATAAATTTCTATACAAGTATTACTTGTTACACCACTTGTGAATATTTCAGGAAATATTTTCGGGAAAAATTGCCGTGACAACGAACGTTGAGGTGGAGATGAGAGGCATAATTTAAGGGATGAAGGCTCCTTCAAGTAGGCATTGCGGAGACCAGGAGGGAGAAAGAAGAGAGAGAGAGAGAAAGTGGTCGCTTGATTGGGTTAGTACTTAGCGCAGTGATTGCCGTTTGTGACTCCTTTGCTATTTCGCTTCCAAGTACCCTCTGCTCGAGAGGCTGCGAATCAAAGAGAGGCACCCCGATTATTCCCGCGTTTTCTCCTTTTTATTGCTCGCGCGAAGTTGGCAAAGATTTTCTGTCAAGTAAATGCCCTGTGTGTTACATCCGCGTGAAGAGAGCGACATCTTCACGGATCTCTCACGGAAATATTAGCAGCGCTTTTTCGTTTTCACAGGAATTACAAAAGAAAGAAAAAGCTCGCGTCATAGTCACGTCCCAATTGGTATAGGTACATGCTCGTACGCTTTTGCTCGTGCGCTTTCCGTTTTGTAATCAACTATGCAAACGATTCTTAAGCACGGTAAAAGTGGAGGTATCAATAATGGCGTCGGTAGGTTTTTGCTCGTAAACGTTTCCCTCGTGAAGTACGCACTTAATAACAAGCCAGAAACAGTTATAGGTAACTTGGCATCTGCTGCAATCGTGTGCGCTCGTGCATACATATGTAAGATACTTGATACTTGGAATACTTGGAGTGAAAACCAACAGCTTGTGAGCACGTTATTAGTTGTCATTACACCGTATCGAAAGGGGCGCCTTTACAACTGCTAATGGTAATTGCAACATGCGTCGAGTCAGCTCGATCAGCACTCCCATCTTTGGAAAATTCGCGTTCTCGCGCGCAAACTTTACGACGGGAAATTTCGCGAATCTCGCGATAAGAGATGAAAAATTGAGCCAAATATAATTGGCGGATTTTATTCTATGAACATTTTTTGCGCAAAAATTTCATATACTTTGAATAAAAAATAAGAGAACTATTGACAAAAGTGTTTCATTTTGCTTGCGCGCGTAATGTTACTTTCTGAATTAACTTTCACGATCCGTGTCGTCAAAACCATGCACAGATCTACAGGGACTGGTCACACATGTAGGCAATACACGATCTACGCGCACATATGCAGTCGAAGAAGCTGCGGCGACTACGAGAGAGCCGCAATAAATTACCTATAAATCAAAAAAGGAGAAAAAAGGATATAGCAGCGGCCGAGAAGCGGCAGCCGCACGGCGAGTTACGGTTTCGCGTTAAATATGAAATACTGCGAACCCGGTCGTATAGTATATTAGGTGTATCTATATATATAAATATATATATATATATATATATATATGTGTGTTTAACATATTTTAATTGCTAGATTAAGCTTTTGAATGTCGCGAGCGTTGTTTGCATTCGATCAATAGTTAATAGTTGCCATTTCCGTTTGTTTGGAATCTCTGAAACGTACAGTTATACCTCAGTTATATCTACAGTTATATCTAGATATCAAAAAAATTATTGATAAATTTACAATCAGCATTATTATAGCATATAGACATCTAATTCTATCTAATTTTAATATTTTTTATAGATTTATACTGAAATCTGTACTTATATATAAACATCTAATTATTATTTCATTAATTAACATGATATTATACAAAAATAATGATGCATTAAAATTTTTGCTTGATTTTACGCGACTTCTGGTATGAGAAATAGTGCTGTCAATATTCAAGTGTTCAGATATAGGTACAGAAACTATTGTATTTGGTCAATTGTCTTATATGTATATAGATATATTGACAACGAGAGAGAGAGTGAGAGGGGGGGGGGGGGGAAAGAAAGAGAGAGAGAAAGAGAAAGGCGTAGGAATAATTTTCCCAAGTGTGGACATGAACGAAATGATATATCGCTGGCCGAGTAATATAATGCGTGTGAATAACGATAAACAATATTTTCATCGATATTTACGGCTGCCTCGTTTCCGTCTCGGCATCGAAGCACCCAAAATCGTAATGAGTTTCAAAGGAAAGGCGAGGATTTCTAGCCGAGGGCGGACGATGCCGACATGAAGGTCGACTGTGGCCCATTAAAAAGGCCTTATTAATATTGTAATTCCCTTTTAATACGCGTAAATCTAAAGTCAAGACAAGGCCACCTGGGAGACTGTTTTATGGTCGTTTAGATTTTATAGATCTTTGAATGTGCCGGTTCTCGAGATAATACTCCGTATTTTAATCCCGTCAGTCCTGGCGATCATGCAGATTATTATCCCAAGTAATTGAACAAAACAATGTCGGTCTCGTTTTTGCAAATTTTTTTTTTTTTATAAAATATATAAATAGTTTACCTCATCCACGTGCCGAGAGAAAGATATGAAAATCGCTCACTTTGCTTCGGCAGAGGTGTACAAGAACTGTGACACGAAAGGATTAATCGAAAACGCGCTCTACGCATATTCGACAATGCGCGGTCATTTCGTAGGAGTGATCCAGTAGAAAGAGAAATCCCGATCGAGGCGAATCCCGACTCGAGAGACATAAAAGCGGCACGCATACAAGCCGGTCGTTAAGTAGGCGCTAATTATCGTCGTCGGAGATAATAATGTATCGGGGGGCCTCGAACTGAATCAAAACTACCGATCATGCTCCCAAATAGTGACCACCGCGGCCAGTTTTCGTTCCGTGGGCATACGCGTGTAACCAAACGACGCATTCACGCATATGTAAGTTCCAGATACATATATGCGCCGCAGCACACACGAGCCATTCCGATTGCGTTGATGATCTCGCGTAAAGGAGATAAATCGACCGTGCCATTCAAAGTCGTGGCAGCCCGGACTGGCCCTCGACACACATCGAGCCGTCGAACATTGAGAAAGAGAGAAGGAAGGAGATTCTCGCTCGCGGTCTCTACACGCGTATCGTTTTCGATGATGTACTCAAAGAAGAGACCGAATCGCGCGCGCATACCTTTATTATTATCGGTAACACAAAGGGTCCGGGGAGGGAAAGGGCTGGAGCGGCGTGAGCGCCAGGCCGCGCTGCCAAGTCGGTCTTCTGATGGTCGTTGGTATGACGAGGTAAATTATTTATTCACCGGCGACTGCATGGGTGAATAATGGTTCCCACCTTCGTGGCGAACGACATGGAGAGAGAGAGCAGTAGAGAGAGAGAGAAAGGTATATCGCGTTATTGATCACCGAAATATCAAGAGTAGGCGTATCCATCATCCGTGGTCCATCGCGCGCCGTCGATGGACACGCTCGTCGTGTCGAAACGTTACATACGTATTCGAGTTAAACCGCGAGTGGCTCGTGGAGAATGCATCCTATATACATACACCTATATGCATATGCATATGTATATGTGCCGACAATAAAATCGATTTTTCACACGAGACATTTATCATGGCGATCGCGATAATGGGCGTTGCACATGAGAGAGGTGCGGGATAAATATTTCGAAGTAAATAATCGTTAGCTCTATGGTATCAGAGTGTCGAGGAGCGCATTAATAACGTCGATGCCTGTCTTAAGCCCCGTCTATGTAGGTCGCTATTCTCAAAATGTAGTTCGCAGACGGAAGAAGAAATGACGTTGTATCAATATTCGCCCAACTAGAAGGAATCTTATTACTTCGACAGGAGAATTGGTTGAAACAAGAGTAGAATGGATTTATTTCGT